>NC_091630.1:29506281-29809311 GCF_027580195.1 Bos mutus | reverse complement strand
ATTTATTATAATACAAGTGCATTTTTAACTACTTAATATGTGTATAACTCTACTATCACTTTTGCTAAATTTCTATCTTTGTTTTATTTTCTACTAAGAACTTTTTTTTGTATCCCCCTATTTCTCTTTTACCTCATGAATGTTGTGGATTTTTAAGGCAAGATTTTGTCCTGCAGTGTACTTTTCAGTAACATATATGTCACAATAGAGCAGGGTTGATGGTAATTATTTGTTTTCCATTTTTAATGGATTTATATGTTTCAAATATTAGAAAGAATAAAATGACTTAAAGCAAAAGTCCCTCTTTAACCCCTGTCCCCATCAATATTCTAAGTCTAATGAATCTTCTAAAACTAATCAGAACTATTAGTTTTTTGTTTACCCTGACATATAGTTTATGTAATAATCCATCTCTTATTTTTAACTGATGGCAGAATGAAATGCAAATGTTTCTGTTCAGTTCAGTTCCGTCACTCAGTCGTCTCCAACTCTTTGCGACCCCATGAATCACAGCACGCCAGGCCTCCCTGTCCATCACCAACTCCCAGAGTTCACCCAAACTCATGTCCATCAAGACGGTGATGCCATCCAGCCATCTCATCCTCTGTCGTCCCCTTCTCCTCTTGCCCTCAATCCCTCCCAGCATCAAAGTCTTTTCCAATGAGTCAACTATTTGCATGAGGTGGGCAAAATATTGGAGTTTCAGCTTTAGCATCATTCCTTCCAAAGAAATCCCAGGGCTAATCTCCTTTAGGATGGACTGGTTGGATCACCTTGCAGTCCAAGGGACTCTCAAGAGTCTTCTCAACACCACAGTTCAAAAGTATCAATTCTTCAGCACTCAGCTTTCTTCACAGTCCAACTTTCACATCCATACATGACCTCTGGAAAAACCATAGACTAGACGGACCTTTGTTGGCAAAATAATGTCTCTGCTTTTGAATATGCTATCTAGGTTGGTCATAACTTTCCTTCCAAGGAGTAAGCATCTTTTAATTTCATGGCTGCAATCACCATCTGCAGTGATTCTGGAGCCCAAAAAAATAAAGTCTGACACTGTTTCCACTGTTTCCCCATCTATTTCCAATGAAGTAATGGGACCAGATGCCATGATCTTCGTTTTCTGAATGTTGAGCTTTAAGCCAACTTTTTCACTCTCCTCTTTCACTTTCACCAAGAGGCTTTTTAGTTCCTCTTCACTTTCTGCCACAAGAGTGGTGTCATCTGCATATCTGAGGTTATTGATATTTCTCCCGGCAATCTTGATTCCCCCTTGTGCTTCTTCCAGTTCAGCGTTTCTCATGATGTACTCTGCATATAAGTTAAATAAGCAGAGTGACAATATATAGCCTTGATGTACTCCTTTTCCTATTTGAAACCAGTCTGTTGTTCCATGTCCAGTTCTAACTGTTGCTTCCTGACCTGCATATAGGTTTCTCAAGAGGCAGTTCAGGTGGTCTGGTGTTCCCACCTCTTGAAGAATATTCCACAGTTTATTGTGATCCACACAGTCAAAGGCTTTGGCATAGGCAATAAAGCAGAAATTGATGTTTTTCTGGAACTCTCTTGCTTTTTCCATGATCCAGCGGAATGTGGCAATTTGATCTCTGGTTCCTCTGCCCTTTCTAAAACCAGCTTGAACATCTGGAAGTTCATGGTTCTCGTATTGCTGAAGCCTGGCTTGGAGAATTCTGAGCATTACTTTACTAGCGTGTGAGATGAGTGCAATTGTGTCATAGTTTGAGCATTCTTTGGAACTGCCTTTCTTTGGGATTGGGATGAAAACTGACCTTTTCCAGTCCTGTGGCCACTGCTGAGTTTTCCAAATTTTGCTGGCATATTGAGTGCAGCACTTTCACAGCATCATCTTTCAGGATTTGACATAGCTCAACTGGAATTCCATCACCTCCACTAGCTTTGTTCGTAGTGATGCTTTCTAAGGCCCACTTGACTTCACATTCCAGGATGTCTTTTAAAAAGTTTAATAAATTTTGAAAATCTTATTAAGATTCTTAAAGTTTTCTCATTCTATTGTATTACATATATTATAGTACATAAACAATTTATATAAAAATAGAGCCTACCCATGGACATTTTCATTGACATTCCTGTCTCAAGTTATCAAAAATAGTACTCAATAAAAAATGAACATACTGCCTACAATTCTATGGATTATCAAACTGGAATTGCTGAATCAAAAATGTGATGTACTTGAAATTTTGATAGGACTGCAAAATAGGTTTATGACATTTTATGCTTCCACCAGTAATGAATAACACTGAATATTTTCCCACAGCTTTGAATATGACAGCTTTCCAATACTCAGTATTAGATAAATGTTACTTCCTATATTTCATCTGATTATATTAAGCAAACTGCCAAACATCTAGGATATGTCCCCTATTATGTTTCATGATACCAGTATCCATCCAAAAGCTGAATAGATATCTTTTTGAAAACAAAAGCCCTATACCAAAAATAGTTTAGAAAATCTTGAATAGAATATGTTTCCCCTAGAAATTCTCTGAACGGTTGACATGCTAATGTACATCTTGAATACTGAAGATGAAAATATAAGTGAAATATTTCCAAAAACATTTAACTATGGGACACTTATTAACTTATTAGCATTACATAGATGGCTAGCATTTCTTGGAGCATAATTTTAGGGTTATAATTTGTCTAGAGGTTAAGTAACAAAATATTTTAATAACATTATTTCTTTATCTCAATTGATTTCTCTTATTTAATACCTGAGGCTCTAGACAAGGAATAATACAACTCAAAAATTAATATACAAATCCTGGTATTTTGCCAGTTTAGTTTTAGTCACAGCAAAAAGAATTCTACTGCCCTATTATAATTTACAAAAGTGACTAAATGAAGAAAAATAATTAGTATATTCAAAGTATTACTAACTGTGATATATAATAAAATATCTGCAAGTATGAACCAACTCACCTTTCAGAATAAAATTAAAAATAGTATTTTTGTCCTAAGTATATTTTATGGGCAAAGAAACCTACATAAGAGAAATTACACAGAAATACATTACTTTTTATATTTCTTTTCCATTACTATATCCTCTTTATCACTTTCCTATTGTAGCTTTCAAAATCTTCCAAGCAAAACAAGTTTATGCTCTTATAATCCTTCTTATCCACATTAATTATATCTAATGTATTAATGCATTTATGTGATAAAAGTTCTGATCTTCATATAAATTTTGTGAACCCTTCCAAAGTCAAATCTTATTGGTTTTGTAGCTTACTCCATTGAGGGAGGCTGTGATTTAGTGAGAAGAACAATGAATATATATTGGTATCAGTTATTACCTGGGAAGATGGAATGTATATGTATTCTAAGCATTATGTATAAAGTATGTATTTTTAATACTTTTGTTGCAATTATGTAATGAAGGTGTTTAAATCTTTGCATCTAGCAAAGCTTTTTGGATAAAGATGACCCTACATTTCCTCTCCTGACTAAAGGGCTGACTGTATGAAATCATTCCGCTTTGTGTTAAAGCTCTAAATTTTAAAAATGATGTGTAGCAATCTTTCTTGAAAGTATTTTGTGTAAAACATAAAATGAACTAAGATCCAAATGCCATTATTAGTATTAGTGATAATTGTACAAGGATTCAAATGTTTCATGTTTTTTTATAACTAGGTTATTTGAAAGGAATTTCTTAATCAAATTTAGAGTAGATCCAAAGGTTTTAATGAGAGAAAATTGCAAATTGGTAGTTTGGGACACTAGATGAAATTGATATATTATTCATCAGACATACATGGGATATCAACTTTAAGAGACACATTTTTAGAAATCACATAATAATGAGCTATCAGTGGCTCTGCAATGAGTACTTCATCAGTGCTCTCCACATATCTTCCTTGATTTCAGCAATTTGTATGTCTATTCTGGAAGGTGGGTCAGTAACTAACCAACATAAACTCTTTAGTGAAATAAACTTAATAATTATTTTCTTTTTTTGTATTGAAATGTGCTTTAATATTGTTTTGCTCATCTGATATGATACAAGCGTTTGCATTTATTGGATTTTAAATGTTAGAGTCAATGTCCTTCAGAAGAAGACACACATATTTTTGAACAAATTTAGTTTATTACTTGTCCCAGTGAAGGAGAACAAGAATGCTCACTGTGGTTTTCCAAGGTGTGTATCAGTAAGAGTGTTAGTGGATTTTTGCTTGTGTTAGATGATTTTGGCAAATTTACTGGTGAGGTTTTTCTCTAGATTGGAAGCAGGAGTAATTCTTTGATTAAGCATTTTACTTAATTTTAGGGAGGAAGAAACACTAGACTATAGTTTAGCTGTAACTGGGAAAATCCCATGGATGGAGGAACCTGGTGGGCTGCAGTCCATGGGGTGGCTAAGAGTCGGGCACGACTGAAGACTTCATTCTCACTTTCATGCATTGGAGAAGGAAATGGCAACCCACTCCAGTGTTCTTGCCTGGAGAGTCCCAGGGACGGGGAGCCTGGTGGGCTGCCGTCTATGGGGTCACACAGAGTCGGACACAACTGAAGTGACTTAGCAGCAGCAGTAGTAAAGATTAGTAGTTACTTTGTATTGGTCAAAAAAGGGGGATGTTTGGTCATTTTTGTCACTTAGATACTGTTCATGCTTTGTCTTCTTTAGACTTTATTAAGGTGTGGTCTTAGACTTGTCTTGATCCATTATGGACAATCTAATATTGATGGTCTGTGAAATCCTCCACGTTTAACAGAGTACCAGCTCTAGCTGTGAAGCCAGGCTAGCTTGTAGCTACACCAAATCCTGGCTGAATGTACTAGGCCAGGTCCTGGATGTCAGAAGCTGTTTTCATCTCTCTCAGATATATTCTTCTTTAGACTAAATGCTAATATGAGTTACAACCAAATTTAATCTCAGAAAAAAATATAGCTCTTTTATTTTTTCCTTTAGCTTTAATTGAGGGAATATGTTAATTCAGTTGTAGGATATTTCAACAATGTTATCAACCAAAATGTTTTGTTAAAAGATAGGGAATCATTTTTTATCTTACTATACATATTTTTTTATTACTACATTTATTATACTTTAAGATTTTTAATAAACTATATGTGTGTGTGTGTTAGTCACTCAGTAATGTCCAACTCTTAGTGATCCCATGGACTATAGTTCACAAGGCTCCTCTGTCCATGAAATTGGCAAGAATAGAGTGGGTTGCCATTCTCTTCTTCAGGAAGCTATGTACATATCTTCATAAATCCCAAACTAATATTTAAATATTAAAATCCTTAAATGGCATATGTAAGTATTAGTTTCATAACATGAGAACTAGATGCCCATTAAAAATGAATTGTAAACAAATATGTGTATAGTGGTTGAAGTTTCTAGGTAATGAATATGTGGTTATATATGGTGAATTCAGGCAAATTTTTGTTTACATTATTAATATTTCTGAAGGAATATCCTTTTGCCTACCAAGAAACCTGTTTTTAAACTTTGATTTGTATTCACCTAAAGATGATGCTGTGAAAGTGCTGCACTCAATATGCCAGCAAATTTGGAAAACTCAGCAGTGGTCACAGGACTGGAAAAGGTCAGTTTTCATTGCAATCCCAAAGAAAGGCAATGCCAAAGAACGCTCAAACTACTGCACAATTGCACTCATCTCACACGCTAGTAAAGTAATGCTCAAAATTCTCCAAGCCAGGCTTCAGCAATATGTGAACCATGAACTTCCAGATGTTCAAGCTGGTTTTAGAAAAGGCAGAGGAACAAGAGATCAAAAAGCCAACATCTGATGGATCATGGAAAAAGCAAGAGAGTTCCAGAAAAGCATCTATTTCTGCTTTATTGACTATGTCAAATCCTTTACTGTGTTGACCACAATAAACTGTGGAAAATTCTTCAAGAGGTAGGAATACCAGACAACCTGACCTGCCTCTTGAGAAACCTATATGCAGGTCAGGAAGCAACAGTTAGAACTGGACGTGGAGCAACAGACTGGTTCCAAATAGGAAAAGGAGTATATCAAGGCTGTATACTGTCACCCTGCTTATTTAACTTATATGCAGAGTACATCATGAGAAATGCTGGGCTGGATGAAGCACAAGCTGGAATCAGGATTGCCGGGAGAAATATCAATAACCTCAGATATGCAGCTGACACCACCCTTGTGGCAGAAAGTGAAGAGGAACTCAACAGCCTCTTGATGAAAGTGAAAGAGGAGAGTGAAAAAATTGGCTTACAGCTCAACATTCAGAAAATGAAGATCATGGCATCTGGTCCCATCACTTCATGGGAAATAGATGGGGAAACAGTGGAAACAGTGTCAGACTTTATTTTCTGGGGCTCCAAAATCACTGCAGATGGTGATTGCAGCCATGAAATTAAAAGACACTTACTCCTTGGAAGAAAAGTTTTGACCAACCTAGATAGCATATTCAAAAGCAGAGACATTACTTTGCCAACAAAGGTCCGTCTAGTCAAGGCTCTGGTTTTTCCAGTGGTCATGTATGGATGTGAGAGTTGGACTGTGAAGAAAGCTGAGCGCTGAAGAAATGATATTTTTGAACTGTGGTGTTGGAGAAGACTCTTGAGAGTCCCTTGGACTGCAAGAAGATCCAACCAGTCCATTGTAAAGGAGATCGGTCCTGGGTGTTCTTTGGAAGGAATGATGCTAAAGCTGAAACTCCAGTACTTTGGCCACCTTATGCGAAGAGTTGACTCATTGGAAAAGACTCTGATGCTGGGAGGGATTGGGGACAGGAGGAGAAGGGGACGACAGAGGATGAGATGGCTGGACGGCATCACTGACTCGATGGACGTGAGTTTGGGTGAATTCCGGGAGTGGGTGATGGACAGGGAGGCCTGGCGTGCTGCAGTTCATGGGGTCACAAAGAGTTGGACATGACTGAGTAACTGAACTGAACTGAACTGAAAACTTAGTATGTCAAACCAGATGGTTTCCAAATTATGTGGCATCTATCTCAGTGGTTTGCATCCCAGCTATTATATAATTCATATCATTAATGTAGTTGTTATTCCTAGCAATTCTCTCACCTTCATTCCCCATAGACCTATGTATGACAATGTTATGTTCATTTCACCTACTAAATATTTCTTGGGTTCATTCATTCTTCTCACATCCCGTTGCTACCTTCCTAGTCCAAGCTAACATTATCTTTTTTTTTTTTTTACTCTACTCAGTGCAGTAGATCAAATGCACTATCCACATCTAGTCCTGTTTTTTTCTTATCATCTGTTCTTTGTAAAACAGCCATAGTGAGGTTTTCAATCACAAGTCTTGCTTTGTGAGAAGTTATATAATAAAGTCTATTCAAAGTGCTAGTGAAGCATGGAAGAAGAAATGAGTAACCTGTTAGATGAGGCTGATTCTAAAATAAAATCTTTGTTTAGTTGATTCTTAAAGGATGAATGGCAGTCCAAATGGTAGATAGTGATAAAAGGGTAGTGAATGAAAGATCTCAGGCAGACTAGTAGCACAGGGATCTACTTTGAAGAGATACAGGTATGTTAGAATAAACATGGTTGTTTAGAGATCTAGAAGTCCAGGGTATAGTTGGAGAAAAGATTAAAAAATGAAACTAGAAGCTAGAGAAGTACAAAATCAGGAACATTCCACTATGCTATGCTATGCTATGCTATGAAGGTTCAGCTCTTCTCAGTATTAAATTGGAATCCAACAAAGATTTTAAAGACATGGCAACACACTAAATTTTTGTTTAGGGGAAAAAAATCACTCTAGAAACAGAGAATGACAACATAATAAGGGAAATTAATTTAAAGTAAAAAATATTGTGGAAAAGCATAATAAAATTCTAATGAAGTCTGTTACGAACATGATGTAAAGCCAAGTCTAGTTGACTTGGAGATGGCATGTGTATTGAGGTGATATAGAGGAGACAGACTTGGAAAACTGACAAAGATTGAATGTGCAGAGAGATAGAGAATGGCAATAGATTAAAGAAGTATAAATGGGCTCTCCAATATTATGCTGGTGAAAATAAAGTATAAGAGAAATAATATACAAGTTGATCAACATAAGAGAGGAGGTCTTAAGCCCAATTTTAAATACATTGAGTCTCTGGGGTTCTTTTCTATCTTATAGGTCATCCTAGAACATGGGAAGTAAAGAATGATTTTTGTTTGGAAGTGTAGAGGCCTGGGGTGTGAATGTCTATGAGACTACATAGGATATATATGCTTCCAGAGTGATTTTTTTCCCGTGAACAAAAATTTAATACTGTTACTGTCTTTAAAATCTTTGTTGGATACCAATTTAATATAGAGAAGACCCAAACCTTCATAGCATAGCATAGCATAGCATACAAGATTTTTCCTGTTCTTGTACTTCTAAAGCTTTTAGTGTCCTTTTTTAAATCTTTCCTCCAAATATACAGAACATGAAAGAAGATGCTTAATACAGACAACTTCTCTTTAGGAGCAACTAGTCTGGAATGATTTCACACTGTTTTACATTTGCACATTTTATTCTTCTATTTTCCCCTGGTACTTCTGAATATTTGATTTATATTTTTCAAGTTTTGTTTTCGTTATTTTAACACCAACCTGTTTCAGCTATGCTCAGGGGAGAAGAGAAAGGTGGCTTCTTGTAACAGAGCATTAGAAGACACTGAACCAGAAATCCCAGGAGCTTGCAAGTTTGTGGAAGCTTGAATCAAAGTTGGGAGAATTCTAAGGATCAAATTTTAAATTCAGTGGAGGAAGTAAAAGATATTTCACCAGTCTTTTTCTTCCTGTCTGGTAAATACTCTTACCAGGGTAAAAATACATTCACAAATAAGCAGATTTGCTTTAAATTATTGCTCTACTTTTATCAGGTTAAGTTCTTAAAGGTGACTGACAGCTTTCTTCCTAAAAAAATTATAGCTGCAATACAATGGGCCAGTTTAAAAAAAAAAAAAAAGCTTGCAAGTTCTTTTTCAATTATCTTGTTTGCTCATATAGATTTTAAAAGCCCTCTAAGACAGAGATTACATTTCATAGAAATATATTTTACTGTACATATCCTGAGGATCCAAGCATGTTGGAAAAGCATAGAGTAACCTCAGAATAAATATTGCACAATTTTAGTTTGTTGATTAGTATTAGCTCATCAACTCAAATGTGAGGATAGATAATTTATATTGTTCATTAACATGTAAATTTATTCTTAAAAGTATTCCAAGAATGTACTTAAAAGTGCAGTTTAGGAAATAGCAGAGGAGTCTGTATTCTTTTTTTTTTTTTTTTAAGTCAACTTATTTAGTAGGAAGAAAGAGAAGATATGTTGAATGAAAGAGAAATCATGATCAACATAGAAGAAAACTAAACAAAATCATATGTAAAAAATAAACTATTTAATTATAAATGTAGTTCAATGAAATTTTCATCATTACTAGTATTCTAAGTTGTGAATACAAGCTAATGATTTATTTAAAGGCTTTGTTTTAAAAATATGTGTGGGTGAGGTTTATTTTAATGGTACATGCAGCTTACCTCCTATATTGTTATTCTAGTAGTAGCCAACTACATCGTGGATTCTTTAACATTTCAAAATATTTTTACACATTAGTGACAGATTCTTTACCATCTGAGTCACCAGGGAAGCCCCACATTAGCCTTATAAACTTCAAGTTATAAATTGAAATATACAAGCAATATTTTATATTTTTGGATGTAAATTTTGTTTCTTTTTTAAAAGTTGGAACTACAAGAATAAAGAAAGAGCTCAAGTAAACATTTTTAGCTTCTATGTTAAAGTGATAATTTCTCTTTTTCAAGCCACGACTAATATTTAAGCTACTATATAGAATTACAGAGGATGATTTTGTTTATTCTTTTAACTTTAAAACTTTAAATTTTATAATTTATTGAAAACACATGAAGAGTCTCCATTTTTTTAAATTTTATTTTATTTAACTTTACAATATTGTATTGGTTTTGCCATATATCAAAATGAATCTGCCACAGGTATACATGTGTTCCCCATCCTGAACCCTCCTCCCTCCTCCCTCCCCATACCATCCCTCTGGGTCATCCCAGTGCACCAGCCCCAAGCATCCAATATCATGCATCGAACCTGGACTGGCGACTCATTTCATATATGATATTGTGCATATTTCAATGCCATTCCCCCAAATCATCCCACCCTCTCCATCTCCCACAGAGTCTGATCTAAAGATATAATAGTATTGGAGCTATAGGCAAAAATGAAAAAAAAATAGCTGTAAATAACTATAAAATCTCATTTCAATTCCAGTCAATGTTTGATGTAAAAAGGAATGGAGTAAAAGCACAGAAGCAAAACATTGCTTTAAAACACATTTCCTAGCACTCAGAAAATAGATGGTCATGCTGAGTGAAGTAAGTCAGACAAAGACAAATATGATATTGCTTATATGTGGAATCTAAAAAGGGATACAAATGAACTTATCTATTGATCTGACTAGGAATAGATTTACTGATGTAGAAAACAACTTTATGGTTCAGTTCAGTTCAGTCCAGTTCAGTTGCTCAGTTGTGTCCAACTCTTTGTGACCCCATGAATCACAGCATGCCAGGCCTCCCTGTCCATCATCAACTCCTGGAGTTCACTCAGACTCACGTCCATCAAGTCCATGATGCCATCCAGCCATCTCATCCTCTGTCGTCCCCTTTCCTCCTGCCCCCAGTCCCTCCCAGCATCAGAGTCTTTTCCAATGAGTCAACTCTTCACATGAGGTGGCCAAAGTACTGGAGTTTCAGCTTTAGCATCATTCCTTCCAAAGAAATCCCAGGGCTGATCTCCTTCAGAATGGACTGGTTGGATCTCCTTGCAGTCCAAGGGACTCTCAAGAGTCTTATCCAACACCACAGTTCAAAAGCATCAATTCTTCGGTGTTCAGCTTTCTTCACAGTCCAAGTCTCTCATCCATACATAACCACTGGAAAAACCATAACCTTGACTGCATATACACACTGCTATATATAAAATAGGAGAAGGCAATGGCACCCCACTCCAGTACTCTTGCCTGGGAAACCCCATGGATGGAGGAGCCTGGAAGGCTCTAGTCCATTGGATCTCTGAAAGTTGGACACGACTGAGTGACTTCACTTTCACTTTTCACTTTCATGCATTGGAGAAGGAAATGGCAACCCACTCAGTGTTCTTGCCTGGAGAATCCCAGGGACAGAGGAGCCAGGTGGGTTTCCATCTATGGGGTCGCACAGAGTCAGACACAACTGATGCAACTTAGCAGAAGTAGCATATATAAAATAGATAACTAATAAGGATCTACTGTATAGCATGGGCTTCCCAGGTGGCTCAGTGCTAAAGAATCTGCCTTCCAATGCACGAGCCACAGGAAACATGGATTTGATTCTTGGCTTGGGAAGATTCCCTGGAGAAGGAAATGGCAACTGACTCCAGTATCCTTGCCTGGAGAATCCCATGGACCGAGGAGCCTGGTGGGCTACAGTCCACGTGGTCACAAATATTTGGACATGACTGAGCAAGTGAGCAGGCAAGCACGTAAAATACAAAATAATTGCCTCCTTTCAAAATATTTATCTTAATCTCAAAGACTTTTTTTCCAAATAAGGTAACATTTACAAGTTTCAGGGATGAAGATATCTTTTGGATAGCCATTATTTAGTCTATCACAAATAAGGAAAAGATATTTTGACACTGAAGAACATTCAAAGAAGTCAAAACTAAATGGTGAGGCTAGGGCACTGAAAGCAGAGGGAAGAGAGTAGGGAGGTAAGCAAGCGAGAAAGAAAAAGTCAGACTAATAGAGTTTTGCAGACCACTGTAGAGCCTATTAATCCAAACTGGTTCAAAGCCCTGTATTATATTTCTTCATCTATCTATCTATATCTATCTATCTATTTATATATATATATATATATATAAAATATATATATATACACACACGTGTATGTATTACTTCATAAACATTAGACTAAGACCTCTCCTTCTAGGATGGTTGAGAACCAAGTTCTCTTTTTCAGACGGATCTAGCTTGTGACAAATGTGGTTAGCTAACAGTCTGCAGCTGCTGTATCTGCTATATGTTTACTATATCATTTGCTTTGAGACTCTGCTTTCCCCATCTCTCTTTCCAATCACTCTCCTATTATTCAAATGCATTTTTTCCCAATAAATATTCTACACTTCTAATGTCATACTGTTTGCTGATGGACCTGAACGGACACAGATGATACCTGAAGTCACCCAAGAAGGCAGATGTTAAAATTGAGTCACCTCATACCTGCCAAGGAAGATTACATCCCAAGTGGCATGTGCTGTATGGTCTGTAATTGTCCCTGGAGCAAGGTGGCAGTGCCTTTCCTAAGTATTTCACTGATGGTTATCTGGGGAAATGTCCTGGTGAAGGGAACTAAGTCTACTCATGCAATGCTTCAGGTATTTGAAAGGTACAAGACAGCAATGTATAAAAGTTAGGTGTAATCAGTTGTTACTAAGTTGCATTGATGTTCCTAGTGGAGGAATAATACTTTCTTAGAAAAATATTAGAATTATGTTATTTGTCTTGCCTATACAAACAAGTACTGTTATCATGTTTCAGATAATTGATAGCAGTTAGCCGGTCAAATTAGTGGAATTTTATGTATACACTGTTACACTATGTGGTGGTTCTCAAATCATAGGTATTTTCCCAACCTCAATGAAAATGTATGTTTATACAGAGGTTGTACACAAATAATCATAGAAGCCTTATTCATACTAGTTAAGAAACTGAAAACAATTCAAATAGCCATCAACAGGTAAATGGATAAACAAGTCGTGGTTTGTCTCTATGGTGGAATACTGTCAGGACATAGGAAAAAAAGGTGGAATATGGCTACAGGCCATGTCATGGATGAATCTCAAAATGACACCTTAGAAAATACATGAAATTCAACCAGATATTCTGAGTCAGTAGATACTGGGACAAATCAGCATTTATACTGGTGTTCCAGAGTGTAGGCTTTCCAAAGAGCTTTAGAGAAAGCAGATCTAGACTTGGAATTGAATGCTGTACTCAATAATGTATCAGAATATAAATTCTATTTATTTTGAAGTGGTTTTATGTGAAATTGGGAACTCCGATGCCTGATTATCTTTTAGAGTAATGAGAGTACCTTCCAAAGATTTGGAAGGTAGCCCAAGCCTTATATAATATTCTCACATGTTTATAAATTTGTTCTGATCCAGTGAAGCTTGTTAGAGTCCAGTGCTCCACACACCCCCAATCTCTAATAATATTAAGTTGAGATCAAAGCAGGCAAATTTCCTTTTGGTTATTTGATGAGCTGCCTGTCTACACAACTCACCTAAAAAAACATAGGTACAAGTGAAATGTGTATTAACTTTGTTCTTTAAAGGTGAAAAATAGTTATCCCCAGATACCAGATTAATCTTTCCCAGCTCACAATACATTGACAGAAAAAATGGATAGAAAATTAACTGTGACATTCCAAACTGAATATTTGTTAGTAAGAGGTTTATTGTTTTAAATAAGATAATTGTGGAGGATTTCTTAGGAAGAATATTCTTTTGGCTTCCCTGGTGGCTCAGACGGTAAAGCGTCTGCCTACAATGCGGGAGGCCTGGGTTAAACCACTGGGTCGGGAAGATCTCCTGGAGAAGGAAATGGCAATCCACTCCAGTATTCTTGCCTGGAAAATCCCATGGACGGAGGATCCTGGTAGGCTACAGTTCATGGGGTTGCAAAGAGTCAGACAAGACTGAGACTTCACTTTCACTTTTCTTTTGGTTGCTGCTGCTGCTGCTAAGTCGCTTCAGTCGTGTCCGACTCTGTGCGACCCCATAGACAGCAACCTACCAGGCTCTTCTTTCCCTGGGATTCTCCAGGCAAGAACACTGGAGTGGGTGGCCATTTCCTTCTCCAATGCATGGAAGTGAAAAGTGAGAGTGAAGTCGCTCAGTCATGTCTGACTCTTCATGACCCCATGGACTGCAGCCTACCAGACTCCTCAGTCCATGGGATTTTCCAGGTAAGAATACTGGTAGACCACAATTCCTAAATACACCTGCTAAGTCAGTGTTTTGTGCACTGATAATCTATAAAGAGACACAGAGTAAAAAGCTTAGCGACCTTCATAATTTCTTAGAGCTTTTCATATTTGCTTTATTCAGTTATAAGAATCTCAGATACCATTGCATCTTCTCTCAACAGTATTTTCACAAGCACTTTCAGCTCTTCTGTCTGCTTTTGCTCTACTTTCAGTTTTATTCTCTAAACTGAGTATATTGATCTTTCTAAAATGCTGATTACATCATTCTCACTTCTTGTTTGCAGAATAAAATTTATATTTTCTTCCAGTCATAAATTTAGTCCTGTTTACCTCTCTAGTAACATTTTAATGTGCACTTCCCTGAAGCATTCCAAACTTAAACCACAGGAAACAATTCTCTACTTTTTATCCTAAGCTTCTTATCTCTTAGCCTCTAAGCATCTTTCCTCTAGTTGAAACACATTATCTTTCTCCAACCCTCACCCCCAAACCTATTTCATCTAAATTTTATACTTTAAGTGTCAGCTTAAACCACGTTTTCTAAGAATATTTGTGATTCCAGAGTAGCTAGAATAATTTAACTTTTAAAATTCTGACTTATCCTCAGAGACATTATCATTCTCAGGAAGTCCCACACCAGAGGCAAACCATATGGTACTGCCAGACTTGTTATCAAGAACTTCTAAACACGATTTGGATCTTGGAAATCCCTTTATTCATTGCCCTAAACCTATCTCAGTATTATTCTCCTCCAAACACCAAAATTGGAACCTGTCAGCTTTACTAACCATCCATAAGCACTGAAGAACTTGGACTTATTAACCTCAACACCAGGGCAGGGTTCAGTTCAATCAGTTCAGTCGCCCAGTCATGTCTGACTCTTTACAACCCCAAGGACTGCAGCATGCCAGACTTCCCTGACCATCACCAACTCCTGGAGCTTAGTCAAACTCATGTCCATCGAGTCGGTGACGCCATCCAACCATCTCATCCTCTGTTGTCCCCTTCTCCTCCAGCCTTCAATCTTTCCCAGCATCAGGGTCTTTTCCAAGGATTCAGTTCTTCACATTAGGTGGCCAAAGTATTGGAGTTTCAGCTTCAGCATCAGTCCTTCCAACGAATATTCAAGGCTGATTTCTTTTAGGATTTACTGGTTTGATTTCCTTGCAGTCCAAGGGACTCTCAAGAGTCTCTTCCAACACCACAAGTCAATAGCATCGATTCTTCAGTGCTCAGCTTTCTTTATAGTCCAACTCTCACATCCATACATGACTCCTGGAAAAACCATAGCCTTGACTAGACAGACCTTTGTTGGCAAAGTAATATCTCTGTTTTTTAATATGCTGTCTGGGTTGGTCATAACTTTCCTTCCAAGGGGCAAGCACCTTTTAATTTCAGGCAATTAAAGGGCAAGGGTTGGTTCATCCCTAAGTTTAATACTCACACTTCAGATCTGCAGAATTTTTAACTGTTCAGAAATAATTGAAACTGTATTTTCAGATTTCCTTTTGACAGGAGATATTTTAATTCATATGTAAATTTTAACAGCTCACATCATTTCCTTCATTCAATAATTGTGTTTCTTCTTTCATTCCTATTATGAAAAAGCACATAGTAAATAGTCTAGCCTTTTCAGTCCAGAGAAAGGCGAATATGGCCCCTTATGTATCAGGTAGAGTTCTGTCAGGAAAAGATGGCACACCCAAATTGGGGAATTTAAGGCGAGTTTCATAAAGACATTTATTAAATACAAAACTCTAGAACGAATTTAGGAAAACCCAAATTCAGCCTACAGGGTTCCTGGCATTAGCCACAGCATGAAGCATGAAGACACAAGGTGGGGGATGTGGTCACCAGAGATGTTAGAAGGCCGCCTGCAGAAATACAAAAAACCTCAAATAGCCAAAGCAATCTTGAGAAAGAAGAATGGAACTGGAGGAATCAACCTGCCTGACTTCAGGCTCTATTACAAAGCCACAGTCATCAAGACAGACAGTATGGTACTGGCACAAAGATAGAAATATACATCAATGGAACAAAATGGAAAGCCCAGAGATAAACCCACACACCTATGAACACCTTATCTTTGACAAAGGAGGCAAGAATATACAATGGATTAAAGACAATCTCTTTAACAAGTGGTGCTGAGAAAACTGGTCAACCACTTGTAATGAAACTAGAACACTTTCTAACACCATACACAAAAATAAACTCATGGATTGGGTTAAATGGATTAAAGATCTAAACATAAGACCAGAAACTATAAAACACCTAAAGGAGAATATAGGCAAAATACTCTCCAACATAAATCACAGCAGGATCTTCTATGACCCACCACCCAGAATATTGGAAATAAAAGCAATAATAAACAAATGGGACCTAATTAAAATTAAAAGCTTCTGCATAACAAAGGAAACTATAAGCAAGGTGAAAAGACAGCTTTCAGAATGGGAGAAAATAATAGCAAATGAAGCAACTGACAAACAACTAATCTCAAAAATATACAAGCAACTCCTGCAGCTCAATTCCAGGAAAATAAACCACCCAATCAAAAAATGGGCCAAAGAACTAAACAGATATTTCTCCAAAGAAGACATACAGATGGCTAACAGACACATGAAAAGATGCTCAACATCACTCATTATCAGTGAAATGCAAATCAAAACCACAATGAGGTACCATATCATGCCAGTCAGAATGACTGCGGTCCAAAAGTCTACAAGCAATAAATGCTGGAGAGCATGTGGAGAAAAGGGAACCTTCTTACACTGTTGGTGGGGATGCAAACTAGTACAGCCACTATGGAGAACAGTGTGGAGATTCCTTTAAAAACTGGAAATAGAACTGCCTTATGACCCAGCAATCCCACTGCTGGGCATACACACCGAGGAAACCAGAATTGAAAGAGACACGTGTACCCCAATGTTCATCACAGCACTGTTTATAATAGCCAGGACATGGAAGCAAGCTAGATGTCCATCAGCAGATGAATGGATAAGAAAGCTGTGGTACATATACACAATGGAATATTACTCAGCCATTAAAATAAATGCATTTGAATCAGTTCTAATGAGGTGGATGAAACTGGAGCCTATTATACAGAGTGAACTAAGCCAGAAAGAAAAACACCAATACAGTATACTAATGCATATATATGGAATTTAGAAAGATGGTAACAATAACCCTATATGGGAGACAGCAAAAGAGATACAGATGTATAGAACAGTCCTTTGGACTCTGTGGGAGAGGGCAAGGGTGGGAAGATTTGGGAGAATGGCATTGAAACATGTATAATATCATATGTGAAACGAATCGTCAGTCCAGGTTCGATGCATGATACAGGATGCTCGGGGCTGGTGCACTGGGATGAGCCAGAGGGATGGTATGGGGAAGGAGGTGGGAGGGGGGTTCAGGATGGGGAACACGTGTGCACCCATGGTGGATTCATGTTGATGTATGGCAAAACCAATACAATATTGTATAGTAATTAGCCTCCAATTAAAATAAATAAATTTATATTAAAATAAACTTGACTAATAAGAACCTACTGTAGAGCACAGAGAATGCTCAGTGCTCTACTCAGTGCACTGGGGTGACCTAATGGGAAGAAAGTCCAAAAAAGAAGGGATATATGTATATGTCCAACTGATTCACTTTGCTGTGCAGCAGAAACAAATGCAACATTGTGAAGCAACTATACTCCAATAAAAATTAATCAAAAAAAAAAAAAAAAAAGGCCACCTGCAAGGGTTTTGGCTATGATCATACAACCAGGAGAGAGACAGGAAAACCCAGTTGCTGACCTCACTCCTCTTGTCTTCTGATCCCCTCTTACACTTCCTATTTGTAAATCCAGCACCTTTTATTAATGTCTAGCCCTAAAGCAACAAAATAAACTCTTCAGGAGTTATGATTACAGAGGAAAAATATCTCATGTAAAAGTTTTCAACTGAAATCTTTATGCCCAAGGAATTAGACTTATTTCTGTAGGGATATATATAAAGAAATCTGTATCTCTCTATATATGCAAATGTATACTTCTGTAAGGTCATATACATACACATATGCATGGGTAATTTTATTACCCATATAACAATTATATATATAATATATAATAATATCTTAGACCAATACAATTTTGGCCTACCTAACAAAAGTTCATATAAAAATAAAAATAAACATATAACAAGTTATTGCTGTGATACATTTGTGATATCTTCATGTCTATCTTGCATGTTACATTCCCATTAAATAATTTTTTTAAATGAAAATCTTTGAAAATTATTGTTAAATATTTCAGATTAAAGGTAAACCATTAAAAAAACAATTAGTGCCCTCCAGTCTTTTATCCTGATTTCCAAATTGGCTGTCTTTTAGTTTAAAGGGTTGTGAATATGGTAATCCATAACATTGTGAATCATTTCTTCTCTGATAATTAGCTTAATAAGGGGAGAAAAAATAAGCTTTCTTAAAGCCATTGGACTTGAATGTTGGCTTGCTCCTATTAACAACCATGCCACAGAGAGTTTCCATTTTATTGACATACATCTCATCATAAAACCAGAGAACTGGCAGCTTGACATCCAAGAATTTAGGCTGCATTACCACTGTTTCAAGAGAAGCTTTTGGAAAACAAGTATTTCTTGAAAACTGTCTGACTTGTCTACATAGATTATATGGTTGTGAAAAGAAGTTGACTATATTTTTCCTGTATTAAAGTCAACTTTTATTACTAGAACACGTAGCACATCTGTAGTACATTTTCTGCCTTTGGGAAAAATCCTTTCCTGCCCTGTTACAACTAGGTGAGAATGTATGGGTTAGTCCCCAAAACTGGTACTGTGGATCTTTACTACTTTTTTTTGCCTTTTCCTCCTCTGAAAATGGAAAAGTAACTGACATACTGAAGAAGGCATTTCCATATAAACTTCCATTTCTAAAAGCCAGCGAAAATGCATCAAACTTGTTAAATTTCTATATATGCAATTATTGATACCATCTTATGTTTAAATTTCATTCCAGTTGAACCCTTAAGTATTGATCACATGGTATGAAAAAGATACCATAGTTAAAATATATCACTAAAATAAGAAAACTAATGCCAGTTGAGTGTGGAAAATCCAACTGAGAGGATTTAGTTATCTCCTACTACTTTTTAGATACCAAGTTTATCTTTTCAATTGAATCTCCCCATATAGTTAGTACTAGCTATCAGGTCTGTGTGTGCTGAGGTCAGCTCTGTTCATTTACTCAAAAATGTTAATCGAGTGGCTTCTATATGTCAGTTGTACATGCTGTAAAAGTTAATAATGAACCTTACTGCACCATTGGTCAGTCCAGAGAAATAATCCTTTGACTCTTCGGTGACATTTTCCTATCATTTCCCAAGTGAAAGAAACTTGATTTAAAAGAGCTATTCACTAAAAAGATAATAGTGTAATAATAATTTTGTTTTTACTTTCCAATTAATAAATATCTACTTGTTTCCAAAAAATGCACTTGCAGTTAAGGACTTAGCCCAGTATTGGTTTTGGAGCTTTTCCCAAGCGTTTATTTCTTAAAATATATGTACCCAACCTTTCCTTCTGCTTTATTCAATAGATGTAGTCTCTCATAGTACCTCTCTTTTGTACCTTTTGCTCATGTCCTGCACTATCTTGCTGCCTTCTCTAGTTTATCATCTCTTCCCACTCCCATATTATGCAATGCACTAGACATACGGGCTCCTGAATGCAGGGCCTTGTCACAGAAGTAAAACTGGAAATTACCAGAGGGTATGACTTCTAATAGGAAGAGAACCTTCTAACCAGGGTTCCTGCAGTCATTTTCATAAAAAAACAAACAAACAAACAAACAAAAAAAACAGCGAGAATAGCCTTAATGGAAAGGGTAAAAGAACACAGAATTGGAGAAATGAGGTTATTCTCTCACTTTAAAATGTTCCTCAGTTCAGTCTCTCAGTTGTGTCTGACTCTTTGTGACCCCATGGACTGCAGCATGCCAGGCTTCCCTGCCCATCACCCACTCCCAGAGCTTGCTCAAATTCATGTCCATCCAGTTGATAATGCCATCCAACCATCTCATCCTCTGTTGTCCCCTTCTCCTCCCACCTTCAATCTTTCCCAGCATCAGGGTCTTTTCAAATGAGTCAGTTCTTCGTATCAGTTGGCCAAAGTACTGGAGTTTCAGCTTCATCATCAGTCCTTCCTATGAATATTCAGGGCTAATTTTCTTTAGGATGGTCTGGTTTGATCTCCTTGGAAGTTCAAGAGACTCTCAAGAGTCTTCTCCAACACCACAGTTCAAAACCATCGACTCTTCGCTGCTCAGTTTCTTTACAGCCCAACTCTCACATCCATACATGACTACTGGAAAAACCATAGCTTTGACTAGACAGACCTTTGTCAGCCAAGTAATGTCTCCACTTTTTAATACTCTGTCTAGGTTGGTCATTGTTTTTCTTCCAAGGAGCAAGCATCTTTTAATTCCATGGCTGCAGTCACCATCTGTAGTGATTTTGGAGCCCCGCAAAATAAAATCTCTCACTGTTTCTATTGTTTCCCCATTTATTTGCCATGAAGTAATGGGACTGAATGCCATGATCTTAATATTTTGAATGTTGAGTTTTATGCCAGCTTTTTCACTCTCCTCTTTCACTTTCATCAAGAGGCTCTTTAGTTCTGCTTTACTTTCTTCCATAAGGGTGGTGTCATCTGTGTATCTGATGTTATTGATATTTCTCCTGGCAATCTTGATTCCACCTTGTGCTTCACCCAGTCCGGCATTTTGCATGATGTGCTCTGAATATAAATTAAATAAGCAATGTTACCATATACAGCCTTGATGTACTCCTTTCCTGATTTGGAACAAGTCTGTTGTTCAATGTCCAGTTCTAACTGTTGCTTCTTACCTGCATACACATTTCTCAGGAGGCAGGTTTGGTTGCAATGTTAGCAACACACAATAAACCTCTGGTAAATATCACATTCATGTTTGCCAGGTGGCACTAGTGGTCAAGAAACTGCCTTCCAGTGCAGGAGGCATAAGAGATGCAGGTTCCATCTCTGGACCAGGAATATCCGCTGGAAAAGGGAATGGCAACCCACTTCAGTATTCTTGCCTGGAAAGTCTCACAGACAGAAGACCCTGACAGGCTGCAGTCCATAAGGTTGCACAGAGTTGGAAATGACTGAAGTTACTTAGCACACATACAAATGTCACATTCAGTTTAATAACCAATTCTAGCCTTGTCTTTTCTGTAAAATAGTCATGATTTTCACTAATCTGCCTAAGCATATTGGAAAATAAATCATGGGTAATACTTTCTTACCTCATGCAGCTGATTAGAGGATGGAATAAGATAGTACATGTGAAAACTTCTAATCACTTTAACTGAATTGAAACTACAATAAATGAAGAATCACCTCTGCTCTGCCAACCAGAGAATGAGCAGTAATTTTGCTATGCCTGGCACATGGTAGGAGATCATTAAATGCTTATTGAACAAATGAAATCTCTCTGGGAACTCTGCTTTTTTTATTCCTCACAATTGTATAGTGCTACAAAGAACTACTTTTGTGCTGCCATTTCATAAATAAATATATCCAGAAAGTAAACTTTAAATGGCTAAAGAGCACTACCAATTTTCTTAACGATCTATCTTTGTCTATAAACTGGGCACTTAAAGTCACATGTAGATATAATTTTACAGTACATTCAATACATATTTTTATATTAAATAGAAAATAATTGCTGCCATTAAATATATTTATTTTTGCTGATTTGTATTTAAGTAAAAATGCTGCTCACCATTAAATTTCTTTCTTTACCATAAAGAAGTTACCCATTTTTCTTTACTTACTTGGGTGGAAATACCATCATTTTAATTTTATTTCTCATATTGATAATGTCTTGAACACCCATGTGTCAGATTATAACCAGAATCTCTAGGGGTATTTCCCCTAAGTTATCCAGAATTACATGAGTATTCTCAGTTCAAAGGGAGATCGTCTACCCTCCAAATACCTAGTTTCATCTTGTACTTTCAAAAAGTATCATTTCTGGAGAGAGACTTGGAGGATGTGGTCACTTCCCTAGTAGAATCTGTTGGGGTTTTTTTTAACCTTCACTGTCTTTTCGGCTCTTGAAACTGGCCCTACCTTTGAAATAAACCTCTGATGTCTGTTGCATTTATGTCCTAATTGGTCCAAAGCAAAGCTGTCAGTGATGCCCCATTCACGGGTCCCCAAAGTTTCAACTTACACTTTTCTTTGCACTTCCATGTTCAGACACTTTTCTCAAAGAACACCTGACATGCTGGTAATCTTTGACTATTTCAGACTGTCAGAAAACAAGTGGTTGATGTTTAATTCAAATATATTTTATGTTAAGAGAATTCTTGAGCACTGTGTAAAGCTGTTTTATGGTTTCAGTCATTGAAATCTGAACTGACAGTCTCTCGAGTCACTGAAACTTGACCCATATGCTCAATGGGAACATATCTAAAAACGAACCCATTCCATTTGCAAAAGGGGATATTTGTACCTTTTCTCTTTCTTATATTGACATTCCAGTTGCCCAAAATATAATCTATAAACATAATTTTTGTTACCTTCCATCTTTTTCTAGCTTGTTATACATGTTTGATCTCCAAGTCAAGTTAATAGGTACTTAGAATGAGCAGGCGATGTCATTCATTTTTCCTTCTCTTATTGCCAGTAATTTAGCTCAGATCTCTGTGATTCTGAGCTTGGAAAAATGTCAAACTGTACTCTTTTTTCTTTTTTCCTGTATTCTAACTTATTTGACATGTTCAAATAAGTCTCTGATGACTGTTGCATTTATCTCCAAACTGGTCCAAAGCAAAGATGTCAGTGATGCCCTATTCATGGGTTCCCAAGTTTTCAATTTAACACTTCTCTTTGCACTTCCCTGTTCAGACATTTTTTTCTCAAAGAACTCCTGTACACTTTGCTCCTTCACTGGACAACACTGGATCTAGTGAATACCTACTTGAGCCAGGCACAATGATAGATCCTGGGAACAATACAAACCAATCTCTGTCTTTAGAGCTTAGAGCAAAGAAATGGGTAACCTTGTGATAATAGATATTATATATAAGTGAGTACTAGTTGCTAGGAGAGGTTTTAAGTAAGGAACAAGTAACATAGTCAACAATGAAAAATGATCAGAAAAGGCATTTAGGAGGAAGTGAGTTTAACCAAACCAAGAAGAATTTAAATGAGCATTTGCAACTATACAGTTGAATTTTAGAGTATGTTTTCTTTCCCCTTGGTATGACAAATGAATAGCTATTTCCATCCATATAATATAAGAAACCTAATAGTAGTAACAGTATTGATTGAAATAGCTATAACTTAATACAACAACATTATTACTATAGTGGCAGAGTGAAGTTAGTTTTGTGTCCATGAGATAACAGCCAGAAAAATTAGAAAGATATTTTTATTTTAAAGGGAGGAGAGCTTTAAAATATGTGAAAAGCTAAGAAATGATTAAGAAAAGTCACTAGAAATACTAAATCCTGTGCTCCGTGTCCAGTCCAGTTGTGGATTTTTCAGATTTGCTTTTTACATTCAGGCCAATTCAGTGTTTGAGGTAATAATTAATATCCAGGACCTGTTGACTATTAGAAACCCTTGAAGCTCAGATGGTAAAGAATCTGCCTGCAATGCAGATGACCCAGTTTGATCCCTGGGTCAGGAAGATCTTCTGGAGAAGGAAATAGCAACCCACTCCAGTATTCTAGCCTGAGAAATCCCATGGGAAGAGGAACCTGGCAGGCTACAGTCCATTGGGTCACAAAAGAGTTGGACACAACTGAGCAACTAACAAACACATCATTAAATAGAGGTTGGGATTTTTTTTCCTAACCATAAATGGCAAAAATTCCAAGTACCAATGTATTACAAAGAATAAGGGGATTGTAACACATCTGGCTGAGAACAAATCCAGGTCAGGGCTGAAATCTTGGGAAGCCTTTGACTGTAAGCAATTTTTCTCTCCTTTCCCTGGTGGCTCAGTGGTAAAGAATTCAGCTGCCAATGCAGGAGATGTGGGTTCAATCCCTGCATCAGGAAAATCTCTGGAGGAGGAAATGGCAACCCACTCCAATATTCTTGCCTGGAGAATCCCATGGATAGAGAAGCCTGGCAGGCTACAGTCCATGGGGTTGCAAAAGAGTCAGACACTACTTAGTGACTAAACAAGCAACTCACAGTCCCTATAAGCCTTAGTTTCTCTACTCATAAAATGGACATATATTTAATACCTATATCAGCAAATCATAAAGTTCAGTTCAGTTGCTCAGTCATGTCCAACTTTTTGTGACCCAATGGACTGCAGCATGCCATGCTCCCCTGTCCATCACCAACTCCCAGAGCTTACTCAAATTCATCTCCATTGAGTCAGTAATGCCATCCAACCATCTCATTCTCTGTTGTCCCCTTCTCCTCCAGCCTTCAGTCTTTCCCAGCATCAGGGTCTTTTCCAATGAGTCAGTTCTTTGCATCAGTTGTGAAGCTGGAGTTTCAGCTTCAGCATCAGTCTTTCCAATTAATCTTCAGGACTGATTTCCTTTAGGATTGACTGGTTGGATCTCCTTGCAGTTCAAGGGACTCTCAAGAGTCTTCCAACACCACAGTTCAAAAGCATCAATTCCTCAGTGCTCAGCTGGTTAAAATAGAAATTATATGCTGAATATTTAATACGGTACCTGAATATTTGCTGTGACTACTCTCATTAGTACACCTATTATTACTATTATAACTCCTACTATATCCTTTACTATTACTGCTACTATTACCATTCTTATTTTGAATACTACTCTTACTACTATTTTTTTTTCCTTACTACTATTATTAATATCAGTGAGCTTGATTGGCTTTTCATCCAGCACTATAGTATCCAAAGTGAGTTGAATCTATTCTAGAAAAATATGATTTTAGAGTTTAAGGAATTAAGTATAGCTCAGTTTTATATTTCAAATTTCTAATGCTTTTAAATTCTATTGAGTTAGCATATCCATGGTAATTGTGATAGCATATCCATGGTAATTGAGTTAGCATTTCCATGGTATTAGCACCATGCTGTATGTTCATTGTGTCTAAATAGATATACTACATTTCAGCATGTATGTTCAAATATTTTTCTCACAGGAATGCATAGTCAAATAAGCTTGCAAAATACTAGTTTAGTAACTGTCCAAGCAAGTAAGCAACACATTATAAATACCAATATTATAGTAAATCCTATGGTAATGATCTGGATATGAAAGTCTTAAGGAAAAATATCTAACTGACAAATTTATGCTATGTTTGACCTATGGGGCCATGGCTGGTCAGCACCATAAAGTCTGTTCATTTACGCATAATTTTGATTAATTGTGCCAATCAGATTCTTCTATTAGGAATGTGAATCAGAAACATAGAAATAATCAGTCAATTTACAGTGGGAGCAGAAGAAGAAAAGGTAAAGGGAACTCATTAGAAGCTGAGCCTATATCTCTTAAAGTGTAAGTAAGTAGAAGTGATGAAAACACAGGTAATATAAGATGCAGAATAGGGGAAAAGAAAAATATGAGGTGATTGTTAGACATAGGAGCAACACAGAGAGAAGCTGAGTCATCACAAAATAAAAGTAATAAATTCTTGCTATTGAGGGCACATGGGGATAACCCTAACCTTAGAGTTCTTGTGTATTCTCCAGTCTTGTGTATTCTCCTTACTTCATAAGGCTGTGGTGATGAGATGGCTGGATAGCATCACTGACTCGATGGATGTGAGTCTGGGTGAACTCTGGGAGTTGGTGATGGACAGGGAGGCCTGGCGTGCTGCGATTCATGGGTTCGCAAAGAGTCGGACACGACTGAGCGACTGAACTGAACTGAAGGCTCTGGTATATTGCAGGGCCTAGAATCCTATGAGACTGACTTCATTTCCATAGGTACTTTCTTCAACGTACCACCAAATTATCTGCAGTAACTTGATTGATTCCTAAATCTTTACTTAGTTTCAAATGCATCTCTGGATCACAGTAGGGTTTCTGAGCAATTCCTTGGAACTTCTGTAGTGGGAAATAGAGCAAGACAGAGCAGCTGGGATGTGGATTTCTAGTTGCCCCTTCAAACTTGAGCCATTCCTCTGTTTTATGTATGGAGCTAACCATTATAACATTCTACTTGAAGGAATAATTTTGTGACCAAAAGAATTGGAAATTATCTTTTTATGGTATTTGTAATACTCAAGTACACTTGTTAGAATAAACTTTATAGCAATGTCTTTCTCAAAAAAAAAAAAAAAAACAAATGTCAAGCCACAAAAGCAAGTGTGCAAGAAATATAATCTTCATTATTTTTATATAACTCAACCTAATTTCTGTTTTGTGCCACAACTCTATTCGACAGCAGAAGCTACATCTTGGTCAATTCTATGTAATTCTAGACATATCAGGGCTCCCACCACCACTCCTGGCAGTCCTCAGGTGTCAGCAGGGCACAAAGTAGGGATAATTCATCTGCTGCCTCGAGGTTCTTTCTCTACACAGGTATTCATTACACTGACGACAGGCAATGCTTTCGGTTCTTTTTTAAATTGAACTATAGTTGATTTACAATATAATATTGTAAATTGTAGTTCCAGGTGTACAGTATAGTGATTCAGTATTTTATAGATTGTACTCCATTAAAAGTTATTACAAGATAATGGCTATAAATCCCTGTGCTCTACTGTATATCCTTGTTACTTATTTATTTTATACACAGTAGTCTGCCTCTGTTAATCCCATATTCCTAATTTGTCCCTCTCCTCTTCCAACTCCTCACTCATTACCACTAGTTTGTTTTCTATATCTGTGAGTCTGTTTTGTTTTGCATACACATTCATCTGTACTCTTTTTCATTCCACATACGTGATATAAAATATGTCTCCGATTTTTGATATTCAAAGCTTTTTGCTGTGTTGTTCCTCACTCCTAACTGCAAGAATAGGAGCTATGGAAAATCTAGTGGTGCTATAGTTTCTTTAGCCACTCCTCTATTTTTCTCAAGACCAATGTCTGAAACACTTGACAAGTGTCTAAATTTGCAATGTCTAAAAAGCTTTGCAAACCTCTGGGAGACTTTCCCAGACTTATGAACTGTGCTAGCTCAGATAGCATTTCTCTACTCAGGAAACTGATCAGTTCTCTATTTTTTATGCAGTCCTGAGGTAAAGGGACATCTTCTCCAAGAACTCAAAATCTAGGAATTTATCTTGTCTCTCCGTCCACTCTGGAACTTTTTCCACAATCACCTGGGGAGACAGGCTGAGCACTCACTCATCTTATTCACTCTAATTTAAAGGAAGTTTTCTTTGAGGGGAGAAATTTCTGATTACACTTCAATTAAATAACCTCTCCTTGAGTGTGGAAATGTTGCACATTTAGACATGCATTTTTAGAAAATGACTTCTGATTGCAAAATCTAAGTTATTTTATTTCATATTAGCCTAATATTCTGACCCAGATTCTTAATAAAGTAAATTTGCTTAATATAAATGTAAAACCATATTGACAAATCTAAAAAATAGTTATCCATTTGTCCACAAATATTTTAAGATCTTTCAGCATTATATTCCAAATCAAGTAATTGATAGCCATCATTATTTAGTGAGATGGTAGAGTTTGGCTTGGCAAAGTTACTTTTAAGAAAATCAGGATAGTAAGATTATTTCTCAAAGG
This sequence comes from Bos mutus, assembly GCF_027580195.1. Taxonomy (NCBI): domain Eukaryota; kingdom Metazoa; phylum Chordata; class Mammalia; order Artiodactyla; family Bovidae; genus Bos; species Bos mutus. The sequence goes on along the minus strand of NC_091630.1, from coordinate 29,781,533 downwards.
TGAATACCTAACCACAATTAAATAGTGTCAGTTATCTCTTTATCATCACAGTTGTATGTGAAATGCGCTGTTAGATATGCATTGCTGTTCTCTAACACCATGACAATATTCCTTAGTACTTACTTTAGTTTTCAGAGGCACACATTTATTTGGTGAAAATGATCATTTAACCTTTATAGTTACTAAGATTTTAACGTTTCAAATACAACCTGTTCCTCAAGATTAGACCAGAAAAATTATAAATATTTTGAGAATAGAGGTTTTAATGAGTTCTCCATTCTTCCTGAGGGAGACATGTCATTTAACTACATATTAGTTTTTTGTTGTTGTTGTTTGTAATGATTATTAATTTGTTTACTTATATGACTGCACTGGGTCTTAGTTGAGCATGCAGGATTTTTGATCTTCATTGTAACATTCAGTGTCTTTTAGTTGTGGCATGTGGGTTCTAGTTCCTAGACCAGGGATTGAACCCAAGTCAACCTGCATGGGAGTATGAAGTCTAAGCCACTAGACCACCAGGGAAGTTCCATACAATGATCTTTTAATGTAGCCTATGTCCCTATAAGTCTGCTAAAATCAGAATTGGAAGTGATGTTCTCATGGCTGATTTGATTCTTCCCTAAGCAGTTTTTAAATGTCTTGATCACAGAGTACTTTCCTTCCATTCTGTATTCAAATAATGTGATTCAATTATTTGTTTTTTTAATCCATGTCCACATTCATTAATTCAGTTAGCAGACATTTATTGAACAGCTAATTGACATATGACAACCACAACTAACTTCAGGATTTTATAAAGAGAAATAAATTCACTCTTTGAACATGTCTACCATCTGGTAAATGGAAAAAGGAAAAGGCATGGACACAAATAGAAGAAAAATGTTATTGGGGTTAAGATGTAAATGTTTAAATATTAGTGTAGCCAAGCATAAAACGAGTGGTTAGTTTTAAGAAAAGAAAGGAAAAAATGTGGGATAAATGCAGCTAGAATGAGAGGCAGAAATAGATCAGAGATGATATCCTTTAGGGAGAAAAAGTAGTAAATCTGAATATAGTTCTGATTGTTTTTAATAGTGCACACTTATATGGCTTTTTTGGGGGGCAAGGGGTTTCCCTGATAGCTCAGCTTTTAAAGAATCTGCCTGCAATGCAGGAGACCCCAGTTTGATTTCTAGGTTGGGAAGATCTGCTGGAGAAGCGATAGGCTACCCACTCCAGTATTCTTGGGCTTCCCTTAAGGGTCAGCTGGTAAAGAATCCTTCTGCAATGAGGGAGATCTGGGTTCGATCCCTGGGTTGGGAAGAGCCCCTGGGGAAGGGAAAGGCTACTCACTCCAGTCTTCTGGCCTGGAGAATTCCATGGGCTGTATAGTCCAAGGGGTCGCAAAGAGTCAGACATGACTGAGCCACTTTCATATGGCTTTTAGTTCATAGCATCCTTACTGGTGTCTACCCTTTCTCTGTTCTGTTGACAGCTTTATTTACTCTGGTAGTAAGGAGTAACTGGGATTATTATTTAGTTATTGCACAAGGAGAATCTCATCAGTAATTTCATAAGACTAAAATACTACTCATTTTTCTCCAGCATTTAAATAGCTACTGTAGAAGATGGAATAATGACCCCACCAAGATATCTACATTATCAATCCCTGAAACCTATGAATTATGTTTTGTTAGGCAGCAGAGGGGGAGAAGGCAATGGCACCCCACTCCAGTACTGTTGCCCGGAAAATCCCATGGATGGAGGAGCCTGGTGGGCTGCAGTCCATGGGGTCACTAAGAGTCAGACATGGCTGAGTGACTTCACTTTCACATTTCACTTTCATGCATTGGAGAAGGAAATGGCAACCGACTCCAGTGTTCTTGCCTGGAGAATCCCAGGGACGGGGGAGCCTGGTGGGCTGCCGTCTATGGGGTCGCACAGAGTAAGACACGACTGAAGCAATTTAGCAGCAGCAGTAGCAGGGGGCAGAGGAGAACAGGGTTGCAGATGAAATCAATGCTGTTAGTAAACAGACTTTACTGAGCATGCTCTGGTTTTCCCGGTGGGTCCAATATAATCACAAGGCTATTTTAAGAGTGGAAGAAGGAGTCAAGAGAAATAGATGGCAGCATGAGAAGGATTCAATCCAATGTTGCTGAGAATTGAAGATTTCTCAAAGAACCATGAGAAAAAGAGCAGATGGCCTTGAGAATTTGGAAAAAAACAAGGAAATAAATTCTCCCCTAGAACATCCAGTGAAGAAAGCAGGCCTGCCTACATCTTGATTTTAGGATATTGAGACCCATGTCAGATTTCAAAACTGTAGCATAATAAATCACTTATTGGCCTTTTGGCCAAGATCAACTGTAACATGAGGGCTTCTGTGGTAAAGAGGTGGCAAAGTGGTGAAGAATCTGCCTGCTAATAGAGGAGATGCAAGAGACACACGTTCCATCCCTGGTCAGAAAGATCCCCTGGAGCAGGAAATGGCAACCTCCAGTACTCTTGCCTGAAAAATACCATGTCCAGAGGAACCTGGTGTGCTACAGTCCATGGGGTTGCAAAGAGTCGGATACGACTGAGCACAACATAATCAATATGTGTTAAGTCTCCAAATTTGAGATATTTTTGTACAGCAGACACAAAAACAAATAGAGCTATCTTCAATAACCTCTTATTTGGGAACTTGAAGTCTATTTTTTGTTAATTTAGCCTGGCTCTCAACCCCTATCATAAAGTATGATAAAAGATTATCTGGTTTAAAAAAAAAAAAAATCTGGCTTTGATTTAATCAACAGATATGTCTGGAGCCCTTGATACAGACTAACAGTCCCTTCTTTTGTGGGGCTTAAAGTCTGATGAGGAAGTAGGAAAAAATAAAGCAAGGACTTTTATTAAGTGCAACCAAAGAAAAGTCCCACAAGCAATAAGCAGTTATAGGCAGACAACCTAAACTAGAAGTTTGAAAGATCTCTTTCCATGAAAAAGTAATATTTAAATAGTAACCTCAATGATGAACAGAAATTATCCCTAAGTAGTGCTTGGGATCAGGATCTGTGACTGTTCCCTCAAGTGCAAAGGAGGTCACATATTTCAGTTCAGGGAAGTGAAAGGAACCATTATCTGTCCTCTAACAGAACCCCTTGATGAGATTTCACTCACACCCTCCACTCACCAGTGTTTTTACCATGGTGTTTGGAAAGTCTCTTTCCCTCTCATAGCCATATATCCATACTTCATTTACTTTTCTAGTTCTGTATAAAATAAATCACCTTTCATATCTCATGGCTGGAAACAGTCTTTCTGCCTACTTCTTTAACACTTTATCTGTTCCTCTTCTCTGGCATTTATCACTCTCTCCTTTGTGGTATGGTTATTTTTGAGAATTTCTTACTTCCCAGACTAGACTATAGATTTTAGCTTTTCAAGTGTTCTTGGAAAGTGTGAAAGGCCAGAAAGCAGCATATGGTGTGAAAGCGCTGGGTGTGATACAGAGATTGAGTCAGAAAAAAATTAAAAATTGGAAAGCTGAAAAACATGAACATGCTGCAAAAGGATGAGGAGCTGAATAGAGGCACTGGGAGCATTTAGCCTTTTCGATTTCTCACAAGCCCTGTAGTCACAGACGGATAATCGCTTCTCAGTTAAACAATTGTTATGACTGCTATTCCCAGTTCTCTGCCAATTACTTCAATCTGGAGATAGACGACAATTATCTATTTAAGTAAAATGTATCTAAAGAATTTTCAACTCTATGTCTCCAAATGAGCTGGCACATTCTAGTCACAAGCCTGTACCTAACGTGAGAGCATATGGAAGAAAGTATAAAATATAAAGAGTTAACCAAGTTTTCACTGCTTAGCATAGACTATCTGAATATTTGAAAACACTCCCATATTGCATTTGGATATTTTAGTGATGGGCAAATACTGAAGGCATAATTTTAAAACTCTTATGTAAGATATTGTACAATATCTCACTATGTATGTCATGATATATTGTAATATAACTTTAAACTCAATTATTTAAAGCAATAAAAACGAGTTGTATCTACATATAATTCAAAAGTTGCATAGGGTCTTCTCCTCGCGGTTCTCATCCAGGGACCAGGAGATGAAGTCTCAAGCAGCAGTCCCCAACCTTTTTGGCACCAGGGACCAGTTTAGGGGAAGACCATTTTTCCATGGAGGTAGAGGCGAGGGGTTCAGGCAGTAATGCGAGTGATAAGGAGAAATGAGGAACCACAGATAAAGCTTGGCTCCTTTGCCCCCAGCTCACCTCCTGCTGTGCTGCACTTCCTTACAAAGGCAGACCTCTATCCATTCGTGACCCAGGGGTTGGGGATGTGTGCATGTGCGCACGCGCTCAGTCGCTAAGTCACGTCCCACTGTTCCCAACCCCATGGAGTGTAGCCCGCATCTGGGGACGTGTGTGTGTGTGCGCGCACGAGCGCGCACACTCCGTCGCTAAGTCATGGTCTGCTGTTTGCAACCCCATGGAGTGTTGCCCGCCAGGCTCCTCTATCCATGGGATTTTCCAGGTAGGAATATTGGAGTGGGTTGCCATTTGCTTCTCCAGGCGATTGTCCTGATCCAGGGATGGAACCCACGTCTCGTGCATTGGCAGGCTGGGACCACTGAGCTAGAGGGATATTTGCTATGGCTGTGTAAAGACAGAGGATGAAAAACTGAGTTTGTAGTACCGCTCAGTTTTCGCATATTAACTTTTATCTTCTCGCAGGATTATGCCATCCTGTACTTAAAGGGAGCCAGGAAACTCAGTGGTCTCACAGCCTCGGACCAAAGAGGGAGGGCAGAAATATCGGTGAATAGTAATACATCCTATGTTGATTTATTGATATACACCATTTAAAAATAATGTTTTAAAATGTTAAGGACCAAAAAGTAAAACAGAAAAGTAAAGAGCAAAATCTTGTTGAGGACCAATGTGACTGTTATACAAATAACCTCTACTGAAAAATAGTAATTAAATGTAAGAAGTAAACGCATTCTAATTTCAACGCGAATCATATTCAATAATAAAAAAGACCGCAGTTGACAAAGAAAGACACTTATTTGTAGAAGGATACTGACTATCTTCTCTTGTGGCTCAGCTGGTAAAGAATCTGTCGGCAATGAGGGAGACCTGGGTTCAATCCCTGGGTTGGGAAGATCCCCTGGAAAAGGGAAAGGCTACCTACTCCAGTATTCTGGCCTGGAGAATTCCGTAGACTGTATAGTCCATGCGGTCGCAAAGAGTCGGACAGGACTGAGCCACTTTCACTCACTCACCAACTAGTAATTATGGAAGGAATGCTGCTGCTGCTAGCAATTGGGAGTTTTCAACACTAAGGAAACGATTGACTCCAGGATGGAGCGGCTTCGGTACTAAAATCAGTAGATGAAAGGTTGATTGGACCTGGGCCTTCTCATAAAACCAGATTTTCATCACACAGATACCTTGCTGCTCACAAGCAGGAAAATGTGGCTCCAACTTGGAGAGAGGTAACTCTGTTAACAATTACCAACAGCGGGGAGGGGGGAGTGGGAGAAACATGAGTCATTATTATAAAGTATCACCTGTGAAGTTTTCTTCCAAATACATTTAACTTCTGTCAAATACATTTTTATCTAATTGTGTATAACATTCAGAAGATAAGAGATAGCAGTTAAATGACAAAAATCAGTACATAACAAATTTGTTCAGATGAAACCAGAAGAGAAAATATTCTACAGGATAACTAAGCAAGCCTCGATAAATTGATGTCATAGAAAAAACAAAATTTGGGGGAGGTGGGATTATTCTATTTTAGAGATAGAGTATCAAAAAGCAAGCTATGTGGTTTTTGACTGAATCTTGATCTAAATAATCCAATAGTGTGAAATTTAGAAAATTTGAATATACCTATATGCTCTTAGGTAATTTTTGCCAATTTTTATGTATAGTAATGGCTGAGAGATTTTGTATTAGAAATAAAACAACCTAGTTTTATAGAGATATATACTAATATCTTTAGGAATAAAATGTAATGGTGCACTTAATCTATTTAAAACTATTTTAGCAAGAATTAAGCAAGTATGGCAAATTGTTAACAATTGTTTCCTATGAGAGGAGGCTTTGTGGGTCTTTTGATTAGGAAGATTGAGAAGGCTGGCCAGGCTTGGGTCTTGTATTGTCCACGGGATCTGGCTGCTCAGGGTCGAAAAGCCATTAAAGAGGCCAGGTTGGTGGAAAGGAAAGTTGCTTTATTTTGGTTGCCAGCAACTGGGCTGGGGGAGGAGGTCTGTCCAAAAGCTGGTTCCCTGCCCACGACAGTGAGGGGGAAAGAGGTTTTACATAGGCAGAGGGGCTACATGCAGAAACAGGATGGTCAGCTCTGATAGTCGTCTTCAGATCGGTCATTGGTGGTCTGATCAGCGTCATCTTTGTTGCTTTAGGTACAGTTAATCTTCAGTTTCAGAGTCAGTTAGTTTCCTTCTTTGAGGCCAATTCTCAGAATTGTGGCAGCTTATGTCGTGGCTATGGCACCCACTCCAGTACCCTTGCCTGGAAAATCCCATGGATGGAAGAGCCTGGTAGGCTGCAGAAAATGGGGTCGCTAAGAGTCAGACACAACTGAGCAACTTCACTTTCACATTTCACTTTCATGCATTGGAGAAGGAAATGGCAACGCACTCCAGTGTTCTTGCCTGGAGAATCCCAGGGACAGGAGAGCCTGGTGGGCTGCCGTCTATGGGGTCGCACAGAGTCTGGACACGACTGAAGCCACTTAGCAACAGTAGCAGTAGCATGTTGTGGCTACATTCTGATCATCATGGAGTTATCTTTTCCAGCTGGTGGCGTTTCAGTTATCTATAAGACAGCTCACAGGATATGGCTCAGAATACATCTGTAGCCTTTGAGGAAGAACTAAATGTCCTTGACTTTGCTTCGTGATTGCATTATCATCATTTGGTCACCTTTGACGGTTTTGCTTTGTTTTTGTACATTCTCACATCTTTCTCTGATTAAACTTATTCTTTGGCTAAAGTTTTTCCACAGCTAAAAGACAAGCAGAGGACATGGGGTGGCAAGGATGATAGGGTCCTTCTCTGTTTCACACAGCTGAGGATGGAAGTAGGTTATCAGTCCAACTTGAAATCATGGATGAAGAGTTAAAAGGGGATTGTTTCCTGAAAGAAAGTCAGGGTGTGATTACTTGGAAAAAATATAAATGGATTCTGGGTCAGGAAAATAACTGGTAATTATTGATCCATGATTCACATTTAGATGTCTGACTCTATAAATACTAGATTCTTCCAGCCACACTACACTATGGAATGAATCACTCCCTCTTTGTTCTTCCATAGCCCTTTGACCATAATGAATATAATTTATTTGTCATTTTGGTTTGTTGTACACATGTTTGTTCCTCTATGAGTAGAAACTGATGATTTTGTATTCATCTCTGTTTAGCTTGTGAGTAGCATCCAGTGGTCTCCAGTGATGTATGTTAGAGTGAAGTAGTTGGGACTGGTGCTCAGCAAATACTTGTTTGATTATGAATAAATGAGACGATTGAAGTGAATTGTATTTTTAAAACTCTTATGGTGAGTGTGCTTTGTAGTAACAAATTCATATAATCCTATAAAGTGTTTAAGAGTTTCTTGGTAGGTTCAACAACTTTGTTTTTACCACAGTAAAATTGGAATTGAATAATGTCTGGTGAAATCTGCAAGATGTCCCTGTACTAAGCCATTTAAATACATACATCAAAGTTTACAACTGAGTAAATTTTATTTGCTTGACACTTTTAATGCCTTTAATCACATATTGGCCTTTCTCCACAACTGGAATTAATAGCTTCTATTGTCAATCAATGTTTATGAAACTGCCTGGAGAAATACTGTGTTTTTAATTTCATGTTTTGGGGAGTAAGCAAAGTACTACAGTAATTATTCCCATGAATAAACTATAACTGTTTTTATCTGTATGTTTATCTTAATATTCTCCTAAATTGTTTACTTCTCTCTACCAAGCCTATATCATTTAGCATGTTAATTCATTTATAATCTCTGAATTTTATTTGTTCTGTCATACCCAAACAGCTTTGAATATAAGACATACTTCTGCATTTATATTACTCTAATATTTTATCTGAAGTTTTTAAGTGAAGGTGTCCATCCATGACCATATCAAACCTTTTTTGCCCACATCAGATAAGCTGGCTAAAATTGGATAAAATTTGTTTTGCTATAAGTAAAGGATATTTCAAAGCTAGCTTCCTCTTTAGATATTTTCTACCTCAGCAAGTGTGCTGAATATAACTTACAAAAATAACCTTTGTTGTCAGTTTGCTTAGCAGCATAAATAATCTCATTAGATATTCCAAAAACCCTAAAGAAACATTTACTATCCCATTTTACATATATAGAAACTTACATAATTTCACTCGAGTCACTCAGCTCCAAAGGGCATGCAGATGAATGCTTGCTTTTATACTCAGCCTATAAAAACTTGGAGTTTTCTAAAAGGCAAGCATGCATGCCCCGTTTCTGCAAGGAACCATCTTGATTTGGTGGTGGAGGTGCCAGGCAAAGCTGACATGGAGCCTTGGGGAGATGGTGAGGCTGAGTGAACAGTGGGGACTGCTCAATTAACCTGCAGTACAATCTGATGCATCCAAAGATGGAGTAGCCCAGCAAGGAAAGTGCAATAGCAGTAGAAACCCCAGAATCCAGCTTGCTTATAAGCACAGGTAGGACACTCTAGTCTCCAGATAGACTTAGCAGACACTTAGGTGGATGTGGTTCTGGGTGAGCAGGTAGCTTAAAAGCCATCAAGATCCCACTATTCCCATGGTATTGTCTCATCTGAAAGAAAGCAGCAGGTCTACCAGTGAATTTTGATTTATTTCTACCTGGATATGCTATAAGTTAGTCATTAAAAATATACCTTAATTTTTGTTCTAGTCAATAAAATTCATTTATCTCTAGAATTCTAAACTATAAGAATCCCACAGATGTTACTTTTTACATTAAAGAATAGAAAAGCTATTAGGGAGAAATGAATGGAAGAAGTCAGGAAAGTACTGGAAATCATGTAAAATAAGAATTTAAAACAACATTAAGGAAACAACAAAAATAATCTTGAAATTAAATAGTTCCCTTACTACATTAAGTAATTTAGTTTTGCCCAGACATCCTACATATTACATCTGACTATGTTAAATTCAAAAATTGCTCTTATTTTTCATTTTTATTTAATGACACATATCTACCTGCCAAATTAGGGAGAGGCTATATATTATATATTTTGTTCAGTGAAAACTTTAAATGCCTCACTGAATTGAATAATGTCCTTGTTTCACTAATGTTTGAAGTCCTTAACAATAAGTCTTTAATGATCATATTCCTTGTAAATTTCTTTCAGAATAATATAAGGTATAATAATGTTTCTTTATAGAAACTTCAGATACTGTGGAGATTCTTAGAAACTCTAAAATTGTCTTGTCACCACATACAGGTCAAACCATTTGGCCAACCAAGATACCATTCACAAGCATTTTCATTACTTCTCCCTTGATAAATTATCATAAATAGATGAAGCATTCTGTTGTAAATGATCTATTGTTAAAAAACAAACAATAAGCGTTTTGGTAACAGGTATAAATGAAAATTCAACAAGAGTTTGAGAAACTGTTGACACAATTTTTAGAGGTGAAATTTGTAAGTGTTATCATTTCCATGACGTTTTTAAGATCATCAGTGCATTGTGTAATAAATAAGTGGTGCTTAGTTTACCAAATCATGAAAAACAACTTAAAGAACAGCAATGACTGATCATAAATAAAAATTATAAATACAACAGAAGTCTCTTTAACTTGACCTTCTCTATTATAGGTTTTGTAAAAATGATGTCACTATTTTGACTTCACATTTATTTTTATACTATCATTAAATAGTCATTGTTGAGCAACTTAATAATATAAAACACAAGTAAATTTAAGAAAACACATTGGTTTAATAAATTTTTACAAGTTCTCCACTGAGGAATATATACACCTAAAGTTTCATATAAACTTCAAAATGTTAAAAATATTTCCTAAAAAAAATCCTTTCTCAATCTTTTTTTTTTTTTTTAATTTGGCTACTCTTCCTAGAAATTAAAAAAAAAGAACCATGGCTATACTTACCATTTTTTATACTACATATTTGGAGGAATCTATATTGAAATCATAGGTCATTTTTAGTGAATATTTTAGAGTTAGGGCAAAAGAATGCTGAGAACAAAATTTCTTAAAATTGTCTACCTTTCTCGGAGTCTTCAAATAAAACAGTTTTTTTTTTTTTTTTCACCAAAATCCCTCAGTTTTTTGTTCCATCAATATTTATTGAATGTCTACTATGCACCAGACACAGTTTAGATGCTCTAAAATGTACACTGAATAAAAATCAAATCCCTTCCCTCCTATAGTTTATAGTGGGAAAGTCAGACAAGAAACAAATACATTATATGAAGTCACATGCTCTGTAGAAAAATACAGCGTGTAAAGAGATAGCATGAAACACTCATGGAGTGAGTACTTAGATGTACATTTAAGACCAGAACAAAAGGGCTGGCAAATAAGAGGCAGAAAGAAAAGAGAAGGCAAAACTCACTCTGATGATTTTGAGGCTGAGCAGAATTAAATGTAGCTGCCATTGTCTGAGCTTGGAGGAAGACAGGGGAGGTAATTAGTATTGAGAAACATGAATTTATGTTTTGCACATCTTAAACTTAAAACAGCAGTCCAAGAGGAGATATTAAATAGGACACTGGATATATGTGTCTGGTATTCAGGTAGAGGGGCAGAACTAATGTATAATTTCAGTAATCAACATATACATGGTTTTCTATGTAATCTTTTTAGGAAACAAATTTATATGTCTTTCACATTTTGGGTGGGGAGATTTCAACATTTTATATCTGTATGGCTGATAGGATCAGATAAGAGTCCCTTCTTTCCACCAACTCACAGTCTGCATAACTTGGAATGGTTACAAAATTCTAAGCCTTCTGCCTCATAAATCTTTTTTCCTATCCTTTCTTTTGCAAAACAGTGTTTGAATACAACTGAAATAAAAACAGACATAATAATAATTTGAGAGTGAGCTCAGAAGTAATTGAATAGTCCATCAGTTCAGTTCAGTTCAGTTGCTCAGTCGTGTCTCTTTGCGACCCTGTGACTCTTTGCAGCACACCAGGCCTCCCTGTCCATCACCAACTCCCAGAGTTTACAAAACTCATGTCCATTGAGTCAGTGATGCCATTCAAACACCTCATCCTCTGTCGTCCCCTTCTCCTCCCGTCTTCAATCTTTCCCGGCATCAAGGTCTTTTCAAATGAGTCAGTTCTTCGCAACAGGTGGCCAAAGTATTGGAGTTCCAGCTTCAGCATCAGTCCTTCCAATGAATATTCAGGGCTGATTTTTTTTAGGATGGACTGGTTGAATCTTCTTGAAGTCCAAGGGACGCTCAAGAGTCTTCTCCAACACCGCAGTTCAAAAGCATCAATTCTTCAGTGCTCAGCTTTCTTTATAGTCCAACTCTCACATGCATAGCTTAAACTAATTAAAAAAAATCTCCAAACATGAAATGATAATACTTTTTTTTAAATACACCACTGTAAAAATATAGCCAATTCTCTTTTTGGGCTGTTCTCAGCTTTTAAATTCACATTTGTAAGCTGCACTAGATAATTTATATTTAGGAATGTTCTTTGTCAGATTAAGGAAAACTAGTTTTAATTATCCACATGTTTTCCTGAAACTCTTCCTGTGTCCATTTCCTATAATGATAAATTTGATGCCTGTGGCTAGGAATGTGAACTTTAGTTATAAACAGAATAAAGGCTTAGTTTTGAACCTTAACTGAATAAGGAGTTAAGGTTAAAAACTAACTGAAGAGCAAGATATTGTGTAATCTGTTCAAGTTCACATCATCATCTCTAGGAATGGACAATAGGTGATTTTTTTTTTTTAGCACTTACAGTATGAAAGTCTATATTTATTCAATAGTCCACAGATGTTTCTTGAACATCTACTTTGGGTTGAACAATGCCTTGGTATTTGAAATACATCAAGAAAAAGTCAGATCTAGAAGCATGAGCTTCTAGAAAGGTGAGCTATTTTTAAAAGTACTACTAAAAACAATAGCAAATATTAGTTCAAATAATTAGATGAAATCCCCGTAAAATCAGATACATACAAGCTAGACAACCATTGTTATTTCTACTAGGGTTGCAATTGGTGGGCATGTGTGTAGGTGTGTTAGTCTCAGTTGTGTCTGACTCTTTGCAACCCTATGGACTGTGTAGCCCGCCAAGCTCCTCTGTCCATGGCATTCTCCAGGCAAAAATGCTGGTGTGGGTAACCATTCCCTTCTCCAGAGGATCATCCTGACTCAGGGGTGGAACAGGGGTCTCCTGCATTGCAGGTGAATTCATTACCTTCTGAACCACTGGGGGGCTAACAGGCTAGAAAAGGCAACCAGGAAGTATCCTAGCACTATCATTTAAAACATTCAACAGTTACTGATTTTTTTTTTTTTTTACTTCATTTTCATCATTTGTAAAATTTAAATAATTACCTACCTTGTCTAGAGTGTTGTGAGTTTTGAATATGTTACTAAGTGTACTTTAGATGAATCCTAGGACATAATAAACTCTCAATAAATGTTACCCTTTAGTATCATCTACCCTTTTATTCAGTATTGGATTGGAGTTCCTACTCATGCAATAAGAAAATAATCGCATTTTTAAAATAAGATTTTGAAAAATAAAACTGCTATTATGATAAAATATTTCAAGAAAATCTTCAGAAAATTTTAATTTACAAGAAAAGCTCGATTACTCACCATGGTAGCAAATATATACAGTGCCTAGGAATACATATCAGAGAAGGCAACGGCACCCCACTCCAGTACTCTTGCCTGGAAAATCCCATGGACGGAGGAGCCTGGAAAGCTGCGGTCCATGGGGTCGCTGAGGGTCGGACACGACTGAGTGACTTCCCTTTCACATTTCACTTTCATGCATTGGAGAAGGAAATGGCAACCGACTCCAGTGTTCTTGCCTGGAGAATCCCAGGGATGGGGGAGCCTGGTGGGCTGCCATCTATGGGGTCACAGAGGACTACATATAACAAATTATTATAAGACATTTATAAATATTATAAAACTCAGTGGAATAAAAGAGAAACAATTAATGTAGAGATATACCATTTTAATGGGTGTGATGAGTTAATTTGTTTTAAAAATCCTTTTAAAAGCAACTTATTATAATTGAAGTTAAAATAAAAATAGAGAATATATATGCTTATGTATGCTGCTGCTGCTGCTGTTAAGTTGCTTCAGTCGTGTCCGACTCTGTGCAACCTCATAGACGGCAGCCCACCAGGCTCCCCCGTCCCTGGGATTCTTAAGGCAAGAACACTGGAGTTGCCATTTCCTTCTCCAATGCATGAAAGTGAAAATTGAAAGTGAAGTTGCTCAGTCGTGTCCAACTCTTAGTGACCCCTTGGACTGCAGCCTACCAGGCTTCTCCATTCGTGGGATTTTCCAGGCAAGAGTACTGGAGTGGATAACCATTGCCTTCTCTCATGCTTATGTAACTTAAAAAGCTGGTTTTGACAGGCACAGAGAAGGTATATGAGAGGTTTCCTTCTCTAGGGGATCTTCCCGACCCAGGGATTGAACCCGGGTCTTCCGCATTATAGACAGATGCTTTACCATCTGAGCCACCAGGGAAGTCCATATGAGAAGTTAGGCAATGTTAAATATTACATATCTCTATACATGACTTGAAAGTGTTAGTCACTCAGTTGTGTCCAACTCTTTGGGACACCATGGACTGTAGCCTGCCGGGCTCCTCTGTCCATGGAATTCTTCAGGCACGAATACTGGAGTGGGTTGCCATTACCTTCTCCCGGGTATCTTCCTGACCCAGGGATTGAATCCCAGGTCTTCTTCATTGCAGGCAGTCTCTTTACCTACTGAGCCACCAGGGAAGACACTGATACTTGACTTAGACACCAAAACATATAATAGTTGTATAGAGGGCGCTTTTCTTTTCCTTAAAAGAGGGTGCTTTTCATGTAAGATTAATCAAGTAGACCAATGGAAGAGAACAGAACAGAAGCACTTACATGTGAATACAAGCCATTGATATATACAAATCACTCAGGAAGAGGTTAGTAAATCATGTTGAAATTATTAGCTATCTCCCTGAAAGTACAATAAAGTCAGTGCTCTGTCTCATAAAGAAAGACAGATTCTATATGTTAATGACCTAAGTAAAAAGCATTTGGAAACATTTCTTCAAAAAAGGTAAAATGCTTTAATCACACAAAAAAATTAATCTTATCTCAAATTAAAACTATAGCAAAAGCACACCAGTAACAATATTAAGCTACAAAAAAAGGCAACAGAAAAAGATAAAAGGAGTAATAGATTGGCAGAAGATATTTGTAATACATTTATGAAGGGCAATGGACTCAAAATTCATTCCACAAATCAGTAAGAAAAACAGCCACAAGACCATTTCAGACATTGCAAATATATAAATAGGCAATTCACAGAAGAAGAAACAGGAATGACCAAAAATAAAAGCGATAATCTTGCCATTATGCATGAAGGGTGAATTTAAATAATGATACAGCATTTTACATTTGTCAGATTGACACAGTTTGGCAGTGTTGAAAATGCTGTTGGGGGCGAGGGGAAATGAAAATGCAAATCCGGTTCATTGAGTGGCTCACCACTGAGAAGGGCATATTTCAGGCATTCTCCCAGGCAGAGAGAAAACTCATCTAAGTGATTTTGTAACTCTTAATTGAGTATCAACCTCTGATGTAAAAAATGCACAAAACTAAGCTATAATTTGTCCATTGAAAGCATTTTTCTGTCATATACATTTTAAAGTAAGGGTTTGCCTTCCTGGAATCACAATACTTCATGAATCAGAAACAATAAGCAGAGCAGTTCTACGTGAACAGGAATTAGGAAAGCAAAGAAGTTCTAAGTGAACAGGTATTAGGAAATGGAATCGTTCTTCTAATTTAGACCAACTATCCAGCATAACCTCCTCACGTTTGATATCCTGTGGCCCTTGTGTTGCAATACACAGTTCCTTATTTCGAGATTAAAATTTCAGATGTGACAATCCTAAAACATCAGTGAACAGATGAGAAGAATATTAAACTCCCCTAGCAGCTGTATGATCAGATTATATACTATTATACTAGATAGGGGGTGGGGGCTTTCCCTGATGGCTCAGTAGCTGAAAAATCCACCTGCCATGCAGGAATCACAGGAGACATTAATTCAATCCCTGGGTCAGCAAGATCCACTGGAGGAGGAAATGGCAACTCACTCCAATATTCTTGCCTAAAAAATCCCATGGACAGAGGAGCCTGGCAGGTTATAGTCCACAGAGTTGCAAAGAATCAGACATGACTGAGTGACTAGGCATACTAGGTTAGAGACATTTTCAAGAACCTAAACTAGAATTTATGTATGTATAAAATACATATTAGGCCTTAATCCACAAGAAAAAGATCAAATAGATCAAACATTTCCACAATTCTAATTACTTGTGTGTACTCTTTAAAGATCTCCCAAAAGCATGTGGCAACTATCATTCAAAGATCACACTCAATCTCACTTCAAGGTCCTCAACATTCAGTTAAAAATGCAAACTGATGACTTTGGAGATAAGTGAGATCTCAGTTGCTCAGGTTGCTTATAATTTACTCTTACATTCATTAAATGTGTATGAATATAAAATTCTATTTTGTCTTTATATATTAAACTAATAGACATGGCTGAAATATGTTAGTATTTTTACATTTGAATTATATATTGAAGCTTAAGGAAAATACTCCTAATATAGGAAAAAGGAATTTTTGCCTTTCTGAAGAAGAGCATGAAAGTCACAAGAGCAAGTAATACAAGTTTTGAAGTGAAAAAAGAGTAGAGATTGGATTCTGAATCTGCTTTCTAACAGTAATACCCTACTTAAGTTAGTTTTGTTTGCTTTTTCTTCATTATCTCATTTTAGACTTGGGACTATAATTCCCTCTCTCTCAATAATGTTTGGCTCCTATGTGTCCTCTATTGGTACATAAAAATTGTGTAGTCCTTCCCCATACTGAATCTGGCCAGGTCTGTGGCTTCAATTAACCAGTTGAAGGTAAGACTGAAGAATCTAGGTATTAAAGACTTCAAGCTTCTACTTTCGACCTTTTGGAGTACCTGAGCTACTACAAAGAAATCTAGTTACCCTCTGGAAAGATCAAGTGGAAAGGGGACATGAAGAAGGAGAGTTTCTGATTGTGTACAAATGGCAAAGAAGCCTGGCCATCCCAGTATTACAGTAGAGGCCCCAGCAAACATCTGTCTGGAACCACATAAAGAATTAAGTGAGATGACCAGAACCCCCTAGCTAAACCAAGTCAATCCACAGACCCCTGAGACACGTTGAATGATTGCTGTTTTAAGCCATCAAATCCATTAAAAAAAGGAAAAAATAAGCCAAAAACAAAAACCTAAATATGAAAAACATTTTATCACAATATTTTGTAGAGCCTTCACTCATTCATTAAAATAGAATTTGTTGAGCTTCTATTATGAGCCAGACCCTATAATAAGGATAGAGTGGTGAACTCAAACAGTAAAACATTTCTATATAAAATTAGAGTCTAGTAGAATTATATACATGAAGACAAAATGATTACAATGAAGTGCTGTGATGGAAAGTTACAAATGCTGTAAGGAAATGTTATATGAACAAGACCGTCATGCAGAATCCTGAAAAGGCTAGACTGGAATTGACACCAGGAAAAATAGAGGCTAAGTAGGCAAAGTCACAGTGGAAGATGCATGGTATGGTGGAAGGGAAAGCTTGTGCAAATATTCTTTAGCTACCGAGACTGGAGCACTGTGAGTAAAGGTGAGAGGAGAATGAGTTTGATTAAGGCCAGATTAGGATGAGCTTTGCAGACCATGGTAAAGGAGAACTGATTTAGCTACAAAGAGCGTACCCTCAATTTCTTTCTAATTACATATAGAATGATCTAACTCTTACCTTAATAAGGTTATTTTTTTATGATTCAAGTTTGTCTTTTTGAGGGAGGACAGTCTTATAAATATAAAAATGGATTTACAAGTCACACTTGAATTTCACTGAGTGCAAACTTTCAGCAGCTGCATATCAGAATTCAGTGTGTGTGTGTATTTAAAAGTCTTTTTTCACTTCTGATGCAAAGGATCCATAGACATTGGTATTGCAGAAACACAGGTCTAGAGGAGCAAGAGCTAAGTATATGTACTGTTTACTTTATCTGCTTTATCTCACTTAATCCTCACAGTTCTGGGGTTTTCTCCATTTTATAACTGAAAAAGCAGAAATAAATGAAGTTCAACAGCATAACTAAGTTGCAGAGTTAGCAAGTAGGGTAGTTGAAATTCTAATGCAAGCAACTTGACTCCAGAACCCATCCTTTGAAGCCATCAACCATAGTAGACATTAATCCCATCTTTAATACTGACCTGAACAAGTGGTTTAAATTTCTTCTTCTTCTTTTTTTTTTGGCATGTGGGATTGTAGTTCCCCAACCAGGGATCAAACTCATGCCCCGGTAGAGGAAGTGCAGAGTCTTAACCACTAGACTGTGCAAGGAAACTGGACTACCCTATTTCTTTAGTCACTTTAAACAACCCAATCAAAAAATGGGCCAAAGAACTAAATAGACATTTCTCCAAAGAAGACATACAGATGGCTAACAAACACATGAAAAGATGCTCAACACCACTCATTATCAGAGAAATGCAAATCAAAACCACTATGAGAAATCATTTCAAGCCAGTCAGAATGGCTGCGATCCAAAAGTCTACAAGCAATAAATGCTGGAGAGCATGTGGAGAAAAGGGAACCCTCTTACACTGTTGGTGGGAATGCAAACTAGTACAGCCACTATGGAGAACAGTGTGGAGATTCCTTAAAAAACTGGAAATAGAACTGCCATACGACCCAGCAATCCCACTGCTGGGCATACACACCAAGGAAACCAGAATTGAAAGAGACACGTGTACCCCAATATTCATCGCAGCACTGTTTATAATAGCCAAGACATGGAAGCAACCTGGATGTCCATCAGCAGATGAATGGATAAGAAAGCTGTGGTACATATACACAATGGAGTATTACTCAGCCATTAAAAAGAATACATTTGAATCAGTTCTAATGAGGTGGATGAAACTGGAGCCTATTATACAGAGTGAAGTAAGCCAGAAAGAAAAACACAAATACAGTATACTAATGCATATATATGGAATTTAGAAAGATGGTAATGACAACCCTGTATGGGAGACAGCAAAAGAGACACAGATGTATAGAACAGTCTTTTGGACCCTGTGGGAGGGGGGGATGATTTGGGAGAATGGCATTGAAACATGTATAATATCATATAAGAAATGAATCACCGGTCCAGGTTTGATGCAGGATACAGGAAGCTTGGGGCTGGTGCACTGGGATGAGCCAGAGGGATGGTATGGGGAGGGAGGTGGGAGGGGGCATAAGGATGGGGAACACATGTACACCCGTGGTGGATGCCTGTTGATGTATGGCAAAACCAATACAATATTGTAAAGTAAAAAAAAAAAAAAACAAAAAATAAATAAAATAAAAAGAATTTTGTCTACCTTTTCCCCCAGATTTGGGGAATGGGCATCGGTGTACAATATGAGAACATGAAGGAACTCACTGATATTCAAGTAATCACATAATTACTTCCTTATACACTAGGTATGCCATTAATTTGCACTTGCAGGTTCTATATCTCAGAACAAAAGAGGCCTCCAGGCATGTTTCAAAGAAGCTAAGATCCTATTAAAACAGAAATAAGCAGGATAAGTGGATTAATTTTTCAGAGTGCAGATTCATTGCTGGTGTCTGGTTATTGACCTGAGTGAGAGAAAAACACAGATACCACCTGTGGAGCTGCAGGTGAGCCAAAACACTGGTGTTAGCTGATGCCTGAATCAACTCAAGCACATCGTCAAACTACTGTAGATCAGCTTAAAGGAGATGTTGAGTTTTGTGAACATTGAAAAGAAATGAACTGATGATATGTTAGTGTGATCAATATTAGAAAAACTGGTAGAGCTTGAGGAATGGTGAAGTGGTTAAAAGACAGAAGTGCTTTAAGGGCTTTTTATAAATTCCCTGTGGCATCTTTTCTGGGTCAATAAGGCCACACTAAGAGGGAATGAATTTTCTTCTCTGTCCACCTTTATGAGCCCAATCCATTTTATCTGATGTGTCTTTGACCTGAATGAATTAAGAAAGGAAGTTCTGAATATACCACAATATGTTTATCTGGACAATATCTGTCAGTGTCAGATTTTACTTGTTTCAACAACTCAATTCACTGTGGTGAATGAGAGGATAAGTACACTGCACACTTGAAGGATTTTAAAATAATTATTAAGTGATAATTATTAATAGAACCTGAATTTATTAAATTTATTTAATCTTGTTTAACTTCAAGGGATTATGTAGGCACAGAAAACTCCAAGGTAGTTTTCATTAAAATAATACTCTTCCTTCCTCTATAGACAGTTACAAAAATTTGTCCTTGAATGAATGTCACTGAACTAAAGTCTAAGGCATAAATGATTATGAGATAAGATAAAGGCAGATGTTTTTTCAGCAGTTTACTATCTAATGAACAATTTATAATCACTTCCTCCCATACCCCCAGCATGGAATAAATATCTGACAAGAAACGAGTATTTTTCAGAGTAGATTTCTAGGAGACTGAATTATACAGAAACATTTCCATCTCAAATTTTATGATGTGCATTTTGTTTTTCTAAAGAAGAATTACTCTCATGGAGAAATTATGAAAGTAAAGGATAAATAATATTTTAAAGGATCAAAGAGAGAGTTTTTTTTTTTTTGAGGTCTGCAGTTCATTTTATCTATCTTCAATTACTATGATCATATGCCAAAAAAATATCCTGAAATGATGTATCTCTGTTAATTTGGAAGTAGTCTTGGTATATTTTTATAATTTGTGTCTTTCACAGTATCATGTAAAACTTGAGTATTCCATATGCCAATTTGGTTCCTTGAAATACTTGATCATTAAAGTTATATATTGGAGTATTTCCATATTTAAGAGCTATAAACCTGAGGAGACAGATGGCTAAATGCTGGGAAGATAAATAAAAATGATGAATAATTCAAGAAAGGTTACTAACAGTACATTTGTCCACCACTTAGTTCAATTTGTTTCTGTCTAGACTACAGCTTGATTACTGAGGAAATATTCAATGAGGAAAATAATTTTTATATTTCATTTCCTTGATTAAACATTACATGTACTTGAAACCATATATCTTATATATGTTACATTTTATTGTAGATATAGTTACATATATTTTGTATTAGCCCATCACTCTTAAGTAGAGCATATCTTAGTATCTGTTATTTGAAATTATAGCTTGTATTTTCAAAAATTCTTAGATTTTTACTAAGCTTGTATCACTTTGATGTTTTAAGTATGAAGGATTTAATTTAAAAACTGTCTCTATGAATCAATGCTAAATATATTGAGCAAAAATTACCAGAAAACAATTTAGAATTTGAGCTTAAGGCATATTAAATATGTTGAAAGCTTATTTCAAATATCTTCCCTGCCTTTCTCATAGAACATAATAAATGAATAACTCAGTAATCACATAGATTTAAAAAGAAAAGAAAGGTTAAAACTTAAAAAAATAAATATTTGAAGATCTTTTGTTAAATTTGATAGCTTAAACACATAAGTTTTAACCAGTACTTCCTGAAATCCCACTAATATTTAATGAGTACATGAAAAAGTTATAAACTTCTGGGTAAAGATGTGAATTACTAAAGAATAGATGTCAAAAACTTTGCAAAAAGAAAGTGAATTGTATCCTAAATAAATTAGCAAAATACAGAAAGCTGAAAACTTACAAATAGCAAAGGATAAGCCAAAGCAAGTTAAAAAAATTGGAGGCACTCATTAATTGTGAAGATAGGTAGGGGATATAGTTCGATGAAAAAGTATGTAATTAGATACTCAGAGTGTCACTAAATCAGATTAATTGTGTGTGTGTGTGTGTGTGTGTGTGTTAAGTTACTTCTGTTGTGTCTGACAGTTTGCGACGCTATGGACTGTAACCCTCCAGGCTCCTCTGTTCATGGGATTCTCCAGGCAAGAATGCTGGAATGGGTTGCTGTATTCTTCTCCAGGGGATCTTTCTGACTCAGGGTTCAAACCCAAGTCTTTTAAGTCTCCTGCGTTGGTGAGCAGATCCTTTACCACTTACGCCACTGCACACATATACAACTGGACAGCTTGAACCAGACAGGCTCTGGTCTACTGACCCCAGGGACTACAGAAGGAAGAGGTTTGCTCTTCTACTGAATTCTGGGCTGGGAGAGTAAGTGAGAATCCATCTAGGAATGCTAACCCCAGCAGCTAAATTTATTAAATCATTTCCCTTCCCTAAGTCCCCACTATAAACACATATATATGAGTGCATAACACACACACACCCTCTGAGCTCCATCACACCAGCAGAATAGTGATGAGACCAAGAAAGATGACCTGCAGAATGGCTTTGTTCTCACTTGATTATCCTATTTGAAAGCCCCAAAATAACAAATCATACTTTCATTTTAAAATGTTTTGTAATCATTTTCTAGGGCTGCCAGAACAAATTAACACTAACTAGTTGGTTAAAAACAACAATGATTTATTCTCTTTCAGTTTTAAAGGCTAGAAATTCAAAATATAGGTGTATGCATGCAAGGCTATGGTCCCTCTAAAAGCACTTACCTTGTCCTAAATTTTGGAGGTTGCTAGCAATCCTTCGGAGAAGGCAATGGCACCCCACTCCAGTACTCTTGCCTGGAGAATCCCATGGATGGAGGAACCTGGTAGGCTACAGTCCATGGGGTCGCTAAGAGTTGGACACGACTGAGTGACTTCCCTTTCACGTTTCACTTTCATGCATTGGAGAAGGAAATGGCAACCCACTCCAGTGTTCTTGCCTGGAGAATCCCAGGGACGGGGGAGCCTGGTGGGCTGCCGTCTATGGGGTCGCACAGAGTCGGACATGACTGACGCGACTCAGCAGCAGCAGCAGCAGCAATCCTTAGTTTCTTTGGCTTAGAGTTATCCCTCTGATCTCTGCCACCATCTTCACATGACCTTCTTCCCTCTGTATCTCTGTGTCTGAATCACCCTTACTTATAAAACTCAGTCATTGGATTTAGGGCCCACCCTAATCCAATAGGACTTCATCTTGACTTAATTAATTACATCTGCAAAGGCTATTTTCAAATAAAGTCAAGTGGATATTAATTTTGGAAGGCATTATTCAACCCTAGTGCAGGTTCCTTGAATTTTGAATGTGGATAGACATAAAAAATTACTAAGCATTTGAAAAAAGCATAGGAGAAACAGAACTGGATGACTGGAAAAAAAAAAAAAAAGGAACTTGAGAAATGTGTAAATGTAAGAAGATAATGAAACCAAAATCAATATTTTTAAAGATCTAGTAGAAGATATACTTATGAAATAATAAAATGATTTGTTTTAAAAATCAGAAAATATAGAGCAAAATATCTTAAAATTATAAATATGATAGTAAGAATATATTTTTAAAACCTATTAACATTTGAAAAATGAAGCTGAGGACTATTCAGAAAATAAGATTTTATAAAATAAGAAAAAAAAAAAAATACTAGTAAAAAGATGAGAAATTTAGAGGGTTAATCCAGGCATTTTAATATCTATTAGAACTTTCAAAAAGGGAGAGGAAGGTAAATAAATGGTAGGGGAAAAAAGGTGTTTTTTTTTTTTAAAAAATTAAAAAGCCCAATAGTAGCCAACATTATTGAGATAAAAAGAGATATATCAAGACATATCATTGTAAAATCTCAGAAAACCAAAAAGGATTTCTTTTAAAGCTTTTAAGAAGGAATTCAGGAATAGAATAAGTAGTATGGATTGATCATCAGAATAGTAGTAAACTGATTCAGAGCTATACTGGAATCCGAAAGATACTAAATTAATGCTTTCAAATTTTTGAGTCAAAGTAACTTCAAATCTATAATTCTTGACCAGTAAGCCAGTGTTTGGACTGGAATGATAGATGATATAGAAGTAGATAGGTATCTATTCTAACTTACATGGAACCAAGGATATTTTTCTCTGCATGCTTTCTCATACTTCTAACACTATCTTCTACCAATTTATAGCACATATTTGATTCATTGTGAAAGAACACTGATTCATTATTGCTTAAACATAGTGAACAAAAAAATTTCAGGTAGACTTTCTAGCATAGTTGGATGCATTTTCTAGGTTTTAATAGAACCTTGTCTCTAAATGACTTTGTCTATAAACCCTGCTTTCCTTCATTTGGCTTCATTCTCAGTGTCTCTCTCCCTGTCACTGAAAAGGACCCTCCCTCAGTGTCCTCCAGGGAAAACCATTCTTGGAGGTTCCTTTGGAAGTCACATGTCTCCCTGCATTTCAGTTCACTCACACACACACAAAATCACTTGTATTAAGATATTAGTTTCTCTCTTTGTCTAACCTGTATCTTCTTTTCTTCTTTCAATAGAGGAGTAAGATTATGTGATTGACAGATAGAGGCAGATCCATAAGAGGAAGGAGAAGGAAATCTCTTGTTTTTATCTCAGGAGAAATAAAAACAATCCAAACAAAAAAACAAACAAAAGATGCCTACCAGAATAGCTTTTGGTTCTATTAAATTTTATATCTAAAATGTATTTTACTCTGTTACTAATACAGATTATATGCATGGCAGGTACTTGTGACAAGTGTGATTATTATTCACAGAGACTCCCTACTTTTTGAAAGTTTGTTCAGACCACTTCACTTTTAGGAAAGACTTACATGAGCACCACTTTTGCTAACCAAAAGATAAAGGAAGAGGAATTTCACTTTTATGAAAAAAGGCAAAACTCAAACATAGTGTTCAAAGTTTGCTTTGCAGTGAGCTATTAAAGAGGCAAAGCCTATGGCTGATTCATGTTAATATATGGCAGACAACAACACAATATTATAAAATAATCATCTTCCAACTAGACATGTGATGGTAGTCGCTCAGTTCTGTCCAACTCTGCAACCCATGGACTGTTACCCACCTGGCTCCTCTGTCTATGGGATTCTCCAAGCAAGAACACTGGAATGGGTTGCGTTTCCTTCTCCACACCAATTAAAAATAAATAAATTTAAATTGAAAAACAGAGACAGTGTAAATCTGGAGCAGGGATAGTGGTACAACCAAGCTCCTTTCCTGGGAACTATGCATAGCAGCAACTAACCATCATACTTTGAACTGTGTCTATGATTATCCGTGTTTTATCTGAATTTATTTTATGCACCCTTTAGCAGGATGTCTCCTAAGGTGATTGCTTCTTTGCTTTAAGTCTTTTTGGCTTACAAAAAGTTTTGTAAGAGTGCTCTACTCTCAGATAGCAAGGGAAACCTGTATTGAGATTTATGCCTATCAAAAAAAATGTACTATTTTCATCTTCTATCTGAGAAATACAGTCTAATGGGTATGTTGATTTAAAAATCAGAGCAAAATATACTTTAAGCACATGAACTCAGTAACTTAAATACTTTCCCTCAGCTATAGTATAAAGATATATTCTTTATTTCAGGATATGTCATGGATAAAAGAACTATTCAGAATTTAATTTCTAAGATCATTTTTGAAAATAGGGTCAACCTATCATTAAATCCTTGTTTTCACAGTAATCTTATTTTTCCCAGGAAAGTGTCAAGCAAGCAAATTCAAAGTCATGCATCTGCAACTGGCTCTGTATGATTTATTTTTGAAAAGAATAAAAACAACTATATTTATTTTTCTTTTTCATATCTTCTAGCAATCCTAAACTCAAAAGCACAATTCAAGTTTCTGACAACATCTTTTTTTCCAATATGACTTCTATGTTTTATATTTCAAGGTATTTACTTGTTCTGCTAGAGTAAATTTATGATTATACAATCATTAAGAAAATATTTTTTATATAACTCTGGCTCCTAATTCGTGTGTAGTGTAACAGGCTACTTAACCCTAAGCTTCAGTGTTTTCATTTGAAAAGAGGTATAATAATGTCTACCTTATCAAAACAGTATGAGAATTAAATGAGACAATGTAATTATAGCACTTAGCATCATAACAGATATGTCCATTCATTCATTTATTCATACTAATTCTCTTAAACATATAGGGCTTCCTTGATGGCTCAGATGGTAAAGAATCTTCCTGCAATATAGGAGACCCTGGTTCGATTCCCGGATTGGGAAGATCCCCTGCAGAAGGGATAGGCTACCCACTCCAGTATTCTTGGGCTTGACAAGTGGCTCAGATGGTAAAGGATCCACCTGAAATGCTGGAGACCTGGATTCAATCCCTGGGTTGCAAAGATCCTCTGGAAGAGGGCTTGGCAACCCTCTCCAGTATCCTTGCCTGGAGAATCCCCATGGACAGAGGTGCATGACAGGCAACAGACTGCAGAGTTGGACATGACTGAGTGACTAAGCACAGCCTAGTGTATCAATTATTATATTATTATTTTAGATATAATTTTGAATGAGTAAGTGGAAAATATGACCTCATGAAATTTAGATCATTAAATGCCTAAGAAGTGGGGACTGTAGCCCACCAGGATCCTCTGTCCATGGGATTCTCCAGGCAAGAATACTGGAGTGGGTTGCCATTTCCTTCTCCAGGGGATCTTCCCAACCCAGGGATCAAAGCCAGGTCTCCTGCATTGGAGGCAGATGCTTTAACCTCTGAGACACCAGGGAAGCCCTAAGAAATAGGGACTACAGTTACTAAAACAGAAACTACCTATGAAGATAAATCCTACTTTAAAAGGATCAGCATAGCATGACTATACTTATAAACTTATGAAACTATATTTGCTAGAGATTATTTTGATTATTTGTATTAACCTATGCATGCATGGGCTCAATAAAGGACAGAAATGGTATGGACCTAACAGAAGCAGAAGATATTAAGAAGAGATGGCAAGAATACACAAAAGAACTGTACAAAAAAGATCTTCATGACCCAGATAATCACTATGGTGTGATCACTGACCTAGACCCAGACAGCCTGGAATGTGAAGTCAAGTGGGCCTTAGAAAGCATCACTACGAACAAAGCTAATGGAGGTGATAGAATTCCAGTTAAGCTATTCCAAATCCTGAAAGATGATGCTGTGAAAGTGCTGTACTCAATATACCAGCAAATTTGGAAAACTCAGCAGTGGCCACAGGACTGGAAAAGGTCAGTTTTCATTCCAATCCCAAAGAAAGGCAATGCCAAAGAATGCTCAAACTACCGCACAATTGCACTCATTTCACACGCTAGTAAAGTAATGCTCAAAATTCTCCAAGCCAGGCTTCAGCAATATGTGAACCGTGAAATTCAAGATGTTCAAGCTGGTTTTAGAAAGGGCAGAGGAACCAGAGATCAAATTGCCAACATCCGCTGGATCATGGAAAAAGCAAGAGAGTTCCAGAAAAACATTTATTCCTGCTTTATTGACTATGCCAAAGGTTTTGACTGTGTGGATCACAATAAACTGTGGAAAATTCTGAAAGAGATGGGAATACCAGACGACCTGATCTGCCTCTTGAGAAATTTGTATGCAGGTCAGGAAGCAACAGTTAGAATTGGACATGGAACAACAGACTGGTTCCAAATAGGAAAAGGAGTATGTCAAGGCTGTATATTGTCACCCTGCTTATTTAACTTATAAATAGAGTACATCATGAGAAACGCTGGACTGGAAGAAACACAAGCTGGAATCAAGATTGCTGGGAGAAATATCAATAACCTCAGATATGCAGATGACATGTCCATGATGGCAGAAAGTGAAGAGGAACTAAAAAACCTCTTGATGAAAGTGAAAGTGGAGAGTGAAAAAGTTGGCTTAAAGCTCAACATTCAGAAAATGAAGATCATGGCATCTGGTCCCATCACTTCATGGGAAATAGATGGGGAAACAGTGGAAACAGTGTCAGACTTTATTTTGGGGGGCTCCAAAATCACTGCAGATGGTGATTGCAGCCATGAAATTAAAGGACGCTTACTCCTTGGAAGGAAAGTTATGACCAACCTAAATAGCATATTGAAAAGCAGAGACATTACTTTGCCAACAAATGTTCATCTAGTCAAGGCTATGGTTTTTCCAGTGGTCATGTATGGATGTGAGAGTTGGCCTGTGAAGAAGGCTGAGCGCCAAAGAATTGATGCTTTTGAACTGTGGTGTTGGAGAAGATTCTTGAGAGTCCCATGGACTGCAAGGAGGTCCAACCAGTCCATTCTGAAGGAGATCAGCCCTGGGATTTTTGGAAGGAATGATGCTAAAGCTGAAACTCCAGTACTTTGGCCACCTCATGCAAAGAGTTGACTCATTGGAAAAGCTGATGCTGGGGGGGATTGGGGGCAAGAGGAGAAGGGGACAACAGAGGATGAGATGGCTGGATGGCATCACTGACTCAATGGATGTGAATCTCAGTGAACTCCGGGAGTTTGTGATGGACAGGGAGGCCTGGCGTGCTGTGATTCATGGGGTCGCAAAGAGTCGGACACGACTGAGCGACTGATCTGATCTGATTTGATGCACGCTTGGCAACCCACTCCACTATTTTTGCCTGGAGAATCCCCACAGACAGAGGACCCTGGCATGCTACCGTCCATGGGTTCGCAAAGAATCAGACACAATTGAGCAACAAAGCACATGCATGCTGTTCAGGTCATTGTTCCAACTATTACTTGATGTGCAGTGTTTGCTCTACATTCTGTTTCTTTGAAATCTTGACACAAGCTATAAATTTATGTTGTGTCCTGATGAAATAGTACAACAGATGAAAGCCCTTCCTACCATAAAACTAGTGTGGAGTAACTAGCCTGAGCCATCCCTCTCTCTACACACACACACACACACACACACACACACAGAGTGCTGCAACCTAGTACTGAGTCATCAAAGATTGCATGCGTATTTATCTTTGTATCCAACAGGATGATGAGGACAGTGTTTCATATTTCAGAAAGTCAAATTCATTTGGAATTGAAATGAATTGTATTGATTTTGGTGTTTAGTCACCACTAATTGAGCAAGTTCCTCATTTTTCTTGTCAAATTAAAGGGTTAAACAAGAGGATCTCTCCCTTCCCTATGCTACCCACAACTGTAACTTATACTTACCTTCATCATAATCTTCATTATATGCCATTATGATTTGCCTACTATATAGTAAAAACTTCAATATGTGATTTTGTTAATTGTATCTACTTGATACATTCACTTAGAAAATATTTGTTAAATAAATAAATGAACTGCAAACTTAAAGAATGCATCCTTATTATAACACATATAATAATAATTTAATGTATTCCTACTACATGCCTTATTTTAATTATTGAACTGTGCTTATTTCCACCTAAAACATTTGAGAATGCCTAATGAGCAGTTAGGGAAATATAATATTTTATGAGGGTTGTTAGATAAAATATTGAGTAAGGATTTTCAACACACCTGCACAAACTCATTTGCAAACAGAAGATAGAGAGTTGTTTGTCTAGCAGAACAGTGCCTTGGTGATAAAACAGAAAATACATGCATTGTATTTTATTTCCAGATGGCACAGTGTTACAAAAGTTGAGTCCAACTAAATTATTGTAGCGATGTCTATTCTTTAAAAATATGTGTGCATAATAAAGTACTTCTAAAATTCTAAGGACTGAGTTTGCACTATTCATGCAATATAAATTGCACACCTAACAGTGAAATTCCAATTAAATATCAGTGATTTCCTTTTTCCTTTGGCCATTAAAAAAATTAGGGGAGCCTCATTTGAAAAGAGCAGCTTGTTCAGTACATCATAAGCTCTGATTTACAAGTCAAAATGATTAAACTATTCAACAAAAGAAAATGTCATTGAGAATGAAGAAAGTCTTGTGGATTAAAACAATATCAATCACTTTAAATAATTATTGAAAAGCATGTTTATATGAATATCCAACAAAACAAAGAAGGAAAAAGATACTTCTGAATTGATGTATAGTTGATTTACAATATTAGTTTCAGGTATACAACTTGGTGACTCAAAACTTCTCTAAATTTATTATAAAGTATTGGCTATATTCCCTGTGCTGTAAAGTATATCTTTGTAGCTTATTAATTTTACATATAATAGTACAGACCTTTTAATTGCCTATCCCCACCTTGCTTCTTCTCCCTTCCTTATCCCCCTGATAATCTCTAGGTTATTAATCTTTAGACTATTTTATCTAAAATAGTCTATTTTGTTATATTTATTCATTTGTTTTATATTTAGATTCCACATATAAGTGATAGCATACAGTATTTGTCAGTCTCTGTCTGACATTTCATTAAGAATAATTCCCTCCAGGTCCGTGCATGTTGTTTTGAGCCGCAAAATTTCATTCTCTCTGAGTAGTATTCCTGATGCTGGGAAAGATTGAAGGCCGAGGATAAACGGATGACAAAGGATGAGATGGTTTGATGGCATCACCAACTCAAAGTACATGAGTTTGATCAAGGTCCAGGAGTTGGTGATGGACAGGGAAGCCTGGCATGCTGCAGTCCATGGGGTCACAAAGAATCAGACACGACCAAGCAACTGAACTGAACTCTATATTCCATTTGTGTGTGTGCATGTGTAGGGAACAGTAAGCCCTATTTTCTTTTATCTATTCATCTGTTAGATTGCTTCCACATTTTGGCTATTGTAAATAATTCTGCGATGAACATTCAAAAGCTACTTTTTCAATTCTGGTTTCCTCAATGTGTATGCCCAATAGTGGGATTGCTGGATCATAAGGCAGTTCTATTTCCAGTTTTTTAAGGAAAACATGTATACCTGTAGCGGATTCATTTTGATATATGGCAAAACCAATACAATATTGTAAAGTTTGTAAATAAAATAAAAATTTTAAAAAAACTACTTTTTAAAAGGAAAGAAGAATGGCTTTTTTCTGTATGCTACAATACTCTTTTCACTATTGGGTGATGTATTAGCATTCTAACTGCTGACAAAAAAAAAAAAAAAACTCTAAAAAATTTCACTGACTTTAGCCAACAGAAATGTATTTCTTGATCATTTCAGTTCAATATGGAAGTTCCTAGTTCATGGGATTCCCTGGTGGCACAGATGGTAAAGAATCCACCTGCAGTGAGGGAGACCTGGGTTTGATCCCTGGGTTAGGAAGATCCCCTGGAGGAAGGCTTGGCAACCCTCTCCAGTATTCTTACCTGGAGAATCCCCAATGACAGAGGAGCCTGGTGGGCTGCATTCCTGGGGTTGCAAAGAGTCGGACACGACTGAACAACTAAGCACAGTTCCTGAGTAGCTTTCCATTTCAGGGCTGGTTAGAGATACAGGCCTCTTTCTTTTCTGTAATTTCACTATTCCTAGGGCTTCATAGTCTTCTTCATTTAGCTGGCAGATGGGGAAGAGAGAGTAGACAATGTAAACAGTTACAACTGTACATAGAACAACAGACTGGTTCCAAACAGGGAAAGGAGAATGTCAAGGCTGTATATTGTCACCCTGCTTATTTAACTTACATGCAGAGTACATCATGAGAAACATGGGCTGGAAGAAGCACAAGCTGGAATCAAGATTGCCGGGAGAAATATCAATAACCTCAGATATGCAGATGATACCACCCTTATGGTAGAAAGAGAAGAACTAAAGAGCCTGTTGATGAAAGTGGAAGAGTAGAGTCCAAAGGTTGGCTTGAAACTCAACATTCAGAAAACTAAGATCATGGCATCCGTTCCCAACACTTCATGGTAAATAGATGGGGAAACAATAGAAACAGTGAGAGACTTTATTTTTGGGGGAGCTCCAAAATCACTGTTTCTCATGATGTACTCTACATATAAGTTAAATAAGCAGGGTGACAATATACAGCCTTGATGTACTCCTCTTCCTATTGGAACCAGTCTGTTGTTCCATGTCCAGTTCTAACTGTTTCCTGTATGCTAACTGTTTCCATGTCCAGTTCTAACTGTTCTGTATGCTTCCTGACCTGCATACAAATTTCTCAAGAGGCAGATCAGGTGGTCTGGTATTCCCATCTCTTGAAGAAGTTTCCACAGTTGATTGTGATCCACACAGTCAAGGCTTTGGCATAGTCAATAAAGCAGAAATAGATGTTTTTCTGGAACTCTCTTTCTTTTTCCATGATCCAGCGGATGTTGGCAATTTGATCTCTGGTTCCTCTACCTTTTCTAAAACCAGCTTGACATCAGGAAGTTCATGGTTCACATATTGCTGAAGCATGGCTTGGAGAATTTTGAGCATTACTTGATCAGTGTGTGAGATGAATGTAATTGTGCAGTAGTTTGAGCATTCTTTGGCATTGCCTTTTTCTGGGATTGGAATGAAAACTGACCTTTTCCAGTCCTGTTGCCACTGCTGAGTTTTCCAAATTTGCTGGTATATTGAGTGCAGCACTTTCATAGCATCATCTTTCAGGATTTGAAATAGCTCAACTGGAATTCCATCACCTCCACTAGCTTTGTTCATAGTGATGCTTTCTAAGGCCCACTTGACTTCATATTCTAGGATGTCTGGCTCTAGGTGAGTAATCACACCATCGTGATTATCTAGGTCGTGAAGATCTTTTTTGTACAGTTCTTCTGTGTATTCTTGCCATCTCTTCTTAATATTCTGCTTCTCTTAGGTCCATACCATTTATGTCCTTTATCGAGCCCATCTTTGCATGAAATGTTCCCTTGGCATCTCTAATTTTTTGAAGAGATCTCTAGTCTTTCCCATTCTGTTGTTTTCCTCTATTTCTTTGCATTGATTGCTGAAGAAGGCTTTCTTATCTCTTCTTGCTATTCTTTGGAACTCTGCAACAGATGCTTATATCTTTCCTTTTCTCCTTTGCTTTTTGCTTCTCTTCTTTTCACAGCTATTTGTAAGGCCTCTCCAGACAGTCATTTTGCTTTTTTGCATTTCTTTTCCATGGGGATGGTCTTGATCCCTGTCAGAGTATTTTCCAATGAGTCAACTCTTCGCATAAGGTGGCCAAAGTACTGGAGTTTCAGCTTTAGCATCATTTCTTCCAAAGAAATCCCAGGGCTGATTTCCTTCAGAATGGACTAGTTGGATCTCCGTGCAGTCTAAGGGACTCTCAAGAGTCTTCTCCAACACCACAGTTCAAAAGCATCAATTCTTCAGTGCTTAGCCCTCTTTCACAGTCCAACTCTCACACCCATACATGACCACAGGAAAAACCATAGCCTTGACTAGACAAACCTTTGTGGGCAAAGTAATATCTCTGCTTTTGAATATGCTATCTAGGTTGGTCATAATTTTCCTTCCAAGGAGTAAGCGTCCTTTAATTTCATGGCTGCAGTCACCATCTGCAGTGATTTTGGAGCCCCCCAAAATAAAGTCTGACACTGTTTCCACTGTTTCCCCATCTATTTCCCATGAAGTGATGGGACCGGATGCCATGATCTTCCTTTCTGAATGTTGAGCTTTAAGCCAACTTTTTCACTCTCCACTTTCACTTTCATCAAGAGGCTTTTTAGTTCCTCTTCACTTTCTGCCATCAGGGAGATGTCATCTGCATATCTGAGGTTATTGATATTTCTCCTGGCAATCTTGATTCCAGCTTGTGCTTCTTCCAGTAGAAGAGTTGACTCATTGGAAAAGACTCTGATGCTGGGAGGGATTGGGGGCAGTAGGAGAAGGGGACGACAGAGGATGAGATGGCTGGATGGCATCACTGACTCGATGGACGTGAGTCTGGGTGAACTCCGGGAGTTGGTGATGGACAGGGAGGCCTGGCGTGCTGTGATTCATGGGGCCGCAAAGAGTTGGACACGACTGAGTGACTGAACTGACTGACTGACTGACTGAATATCACTGTAGATGGTGACTGCAGCCATGAAATTAAAAGACACTTGCTCCTTGGAAGAAAAGCTATGACCAACCTGGACAGCGTATTAAAAAACAGAGACATTACTTTGCCAACAAATGTCCATCTAGTCCATCTAGCCAAAGCTATGGTTTTTCCAGTAGTCATGTATGAATGTGAGAGTTGGATTATAAAGAAAGCTAAGCGCCAAAGAATTGATGCTTTTGGACTGTGGTGTTGTAGAAGACTCCTCAGAGTCTCATGGACTTCGAGGAGATCCAACCAGTCCATCCTAAAGGAAATCAGTAGTGAATATTCATTGGAAGGACAGATGTTGAAGCTGAAACTCCAATGGTTTGACCACCTGATGTGAAGAGCTGAAAATAAAATATGCACAATGCATTTTAGAATACAAGGGAAAGGGGGCCACAGATTTGTGATGGAAAGTTTATCTCTACTTCATTCATTCAGGGTCCCTCTTGCATAGGAAATTAAGTCATAATCTTACATATTGCTTTAACATTCTGACTTGAAACTCCCTAAGAGTTTAATGTCTATGTTTTCCTCTTTAATTCGGGAATGGAGGGTCTAAGAATGGTAAAGTAATGCTGACAAAAACATTTTATAAGCAAATAGTTAACAGATAAAGATATTTCCGTAAATCAATTAAGATTGAAAATTTCTGATCCATGCTCCTTTTTGTAACACCTGATTATCCATCTTTATAAAGAGCTTTTGCTAATAGCTATAACATAAATATAGATATTTCATTTAACTGAGCTCTTCCTTGTGACCACCTTTAGAAAATACATGAAAGAGATTGGAATCTTTAGTCATCTACTTTTTTTTTCAGCAAGGAAGGGTTATAGTTATCATCAATTAAGCCAAAATTAAAATTTAAGTCACTGTGGTACTCTTCCCTGAAATAGTATTCAAGAAAAGATTTATTTGAAATGAGTTAAATTGAAATTAATATACAATTTTATTTTAACAATTGGGTTATATCTTCTAGAGTATTTTAATTATTACACAAGGGAAATGTTTTGAAGTAGGATTTAAATTTCTCTTTTTGATCTTACAAGCTATCTGAAAGGAGACTCAAACTGTTAATAAATACCATGGGAAACAGGGAAGACAGAAATGATTTGAACTTTTTAAACTAAAATATCTTCTCCTGGCTTATGTGTCTTTTGTGTAGGAGTCTCATATTATTTACATGAAAATAAAATATGCACAATGTATTTTAGAATATAAGAAATATTACTTGATGCTGCTTGTGAGTAAAACCTGAAATTCTCATATTAAGTTTGTTTAGATAGTTATTCTTTATTGCATTTTTATAATTCTCATTTACAATTAATTTATCAATCTTATATCACCCACCTTTCTTAATGATTATTATCCCTCTGGCCTCAATAAATTCATTTTCTCTTGCAGTTAAGACAAAAACCATTAACATTATCTGAACAGTTCTGCATGATCCAAACTTTGACTACCGTGTCAGACTTCTCTGCATCTTCCACCACTATAGCGCCAATGTGCAAAAGTTGTTCACCCATAATTTTGGCATGTCTAAACTGGAAATAATTGTTAAATATTACCCGAACTGATTGCTTCATTCATTCATTCATTCATGTAAGAATACTTACTGATCAAATGTTCTGTGCTACACATTGTGCTTTGCCTAGAGATATGGCAATGAACAAGATAGATATGTTCTCCATGATCATGAACTACTTTATTCAATAGCTACAAACAAACACACACAAGACTTTTGAAACTTCATGTGTATACACATAAATATACATTTGCATACAAATATATTTAATATATATTTATATATTTAATATAATATATATAATCTCATATATATATATTTATCCTTTGCCCTAATTTACTTTTACCTACATCTTAAGGATCAAAACCTCCATCATTATTTCTTTTTTCTTATTCCTGCCAAATATAATTTTTTTTCAAATTGTAAGTTATACTTAAAATTTACCATCTTTAACCATTTTTATGGCTACAGTTAATTATATTAAGCATTTTCACTTTGTTATGCAACAAATATCCAGAACTTTTTCATCTTGTGAAACTGAAACTCTATACCCACTAAACAACTCTCCATTTTCTCCTATCCAAACCCTGGCAACCACCATTCTTTGTGTTTCTATGAATATGACTACTCTAGAACAAAACCTCATTTAAGTAGAGCATACTGTATTTTTCTTTTTATGTTGGCTTACTTCATTAAGCATAATGTCCTCAAGGTTCATCCATATTATAACATGTGCCAGAAATTCCCTTTTTTCTAAGGCTGAATAATAGTCAATTGTATGTATACACCACATTTATTTATTCATTTATCTGCTAATGAACACTTGGGTTGCTTCTATTTTTTGGCTATTTTAAATAATGCTGCTATGAATATGGATATACAAATGTTTCATGTTGCCAATTTCAAAATTTTTTCTGATATGTACTCAGAAGTAGAATTGATGGATTATATGGTATATGTCTTTAATTTTTAGAGGAACCTCTATACTATTTTCCCACAATAACTGCACTATTTATATTCCCAGTAACAACATACAAGTGTTCCAATTTCTTTACATCCTCTTCAATACTTTTTTTTTTTTAATTTTTTGCTGCATTGGCCTAAAGTTGTTTATAAAATGTAGTTCTTTTAATATCTTTATAATCTATAGTGAAATTTTCTATTTAGTTACTTGGGATTCTGTTTTTCTCTCTTTATATCCTTGATTATAGTGATGTGTTATGGAAATGTACTGTACAACTTAAAAATCCTTGGGGCATTTACAGATGTTCTTTTTTTAAAGATTTCTAATTAAATTTCATGTATTCATATGGAATATGACTGATTTCAAATTTTTGACATTTATAGATACTTATTTTATGAACTAGCAAGCACATGGTCTGAGTGACCATATGCTCTTAAGAAGAATGATTATTCTATATTTATAGGGAGAACTGTGCTATAATATAAATTAGGTTTACATGGTTGATAATTTGTTCATATTTTATAACCGTATTATCTTTTTGAATAGATATTCCAACAATTATTAAGAAACTGGTGTTAAATTTTCAACTTTTAGATTTGTCTTTGTCTCCACTAAGGTTGTTGTTTCTGATGAGTTGACTGTTTCATCACTGTATAATGTCCATCTTTATACTTGAAATACTCATTTTCTTGAAGAGCATTATTTAGTAATAGAGCTGCTCTAGCTTTCTTTTCGTTATTGTTTCAGTAGTATATCATTTCCTTCATTTAGAAAAATAATATTTCAACCTGTACCTTTCATATTTAATTTGCCTTTTGTACACAATATAGTAAATAATGTCTTGTTCTGGGGATTATATGAATATGAGTCTGGCAATGAGTGACCTGATAAATAGCCCCTAAGCATCATCCAGGTCATTTTTATAGTCTTTTGGGAAGCTAAGAGTGCCAATCAAGATTTTTAAGGGCTGACTGCCTTTTGTACTCACCAAAGATAGTATTTGACAGAGTTATGGCAGGCACCTGTATATTAGGCATTATGTTGTTATTTGTTGAATTGTATCAAAGTCCAGGGATAGAAAGAAATTTGGAAGCTAGAGGAGGTAGCTTGTCTTGGCCACCGCCTCTGACCTCGGTGTGTGGTAGCTCATCTCGGCTGCCGTCCCTGACCTTGGATGTGGGTAGCTTCTCCCGGCTGCTGCCCCTGACCACACACCCAAGGTCAGGGGCGGCGGCCGAGAGGAGCAACCCCACACCAAGGAGCTGTGGCTGCGTGGGCGCAGGAAGGCCAAGGGGAGCTACTCCATGATCAAGGACAGGAGGGGTGGCCATGAGGAGATACCCCTTGTCCAAGGTAAGGAGCAGTGGCTGCGCTTTGCTGGAGCAGCCATGAAGAGGAACCCCAAGCCCAAGGTAAGAGAAACCCAAGTAAGAAGGTAGGTATTGTGAGAGGGCATCAGAGGGCAGACACACTAAAACCATAATCGCAGAAAACTAGCCAATCTGATTACACGGACCACAGCCTTGTATAACTCAATAAAACTAAGCCATGCCACATGGGGCCACCCGAGACTGGTGTGTCATGGTGGAGAGGTCTGACAGAATGCAGTCCACTGGAGAAGGGAATGGCAAACCACTTCATTATTCTTGCCTTGAGAACCCCATGAACAGAATGAAAAGGCAAAATGATAGGATACTGAAAGAGAAACTCCCCAGGTCAGTAGGGGCCCAATATACTACTGGAGACCAGTGGAGAAATAACTCGAGAAAGAATGAAGGGATGGCGCCAAAGCAAAAAAATACCAGCTGTGGATGGAACTGGTGATAGAAGCAAGGCCCGATGCTGTAAAGAGCAATATTGCATAGGAACCTGGAATGTCAGGTCCATGAATCAAGGCAAATTGGAAGTGGTCAAACAGGAGATGGCAAGAGTGATGTCGACATTCTAGGAATCAGTGAACTAAAATGGACTGGAATGGGTGAATTTAACTCAGATGACCATTATATCTACTACTGTGGGCAGGAATCCCTCAGTAGAAATGGAGTAGCCATCATGGTCAACAAAAGAGTCTGAAATGTAGTACTTGGATGCAATCTCAAAAACGACAGAATGATCTCTGTTCCTTTCCAAGGCAAACCATTCAATATCACAGTCATCCAAGTCTATGCCCCAACTAGTAATGATGAAGATGCTGAAGTTGAACGGTTCTATGAAAACCTCAAAGACCTTTTAGAACTAACACCCAAAAAAGATGTCCTTTTCATTATAGGGGACTGGGATACAAAAGTAGGAAGTCAAGGAACACCTGGGGTAACAGGCAAATTTGGCCTTGGAATACGGAATGAAGCAGGGCAAAGGCTAATAGAGTTTTGCCAAGAGATGCACTGGTCATAGCAAACACCCTCTTCCAACAACAGAAGAGAAGACTCTGCACATGGACATCACCAGATGGTCAACACCAAAATAAGATTGATTATATGCTTTGCAGCCGAAGATGGAGAAGCCTTATACAGTCAGCAAAAACCTGACTGGGAGCTGACTGTGCTTCAGATCATGAACTCCTTATTGCCAAATTCAGACTTAAATTGAAGAAAGGAGTGA
Organism: Bos mutus; assembly: GCF_027580195.1. Classification (NCBI taxonomy): domain Eukaryota; kingdom Metazoa; phylum Chordata; class Mammalia; order Artiodactyla; family Bovidae; genus Bos; species Bos mutus. Next base: position 29,743,410 of record NC_091630.1, on the reverse strand, counting down.
AAACCACTAGACCATTCAGGTATGACCTAAATCAAATCCCTTATGATTATACAGTAGAAATGAGAAATAGATTTAAGGGACTAGATCTGATAGAGTGCCTGATGAACTATGGACGGAGGTTCGTGACATTGTATAGGAGACAGGGATCAAGACCATCCTCATGGAAAAGAAATACAAAAAAGCAAAATTGCTCTCTGAGGAGGCCTTACAAATAGCTGTGAAAAGAAGAGAAGTGAAAAGCAAAGGAGAAACGGAAAGATATAAGCATCTGAATGCAGAGTTCCAAAGAATAGCAAGGAGAGATAAGTAAGCCTTCCTCAGCGATAATGCAAAGAAATAGAAGAAAACAACAGAATGGGAAAGACTAGAGATCTCTTCAAGAAAATTATAGATACCAAGGGAACATTTCATGCAAAGATGGGCTCGATAAAGGACAGAAATTGTATGGACCTAACAGAAGCAGAAGATATTAAGAAGAGGTGGAAAGAATACACAGAAGAACTGTACAAAAAAGATCTTCATGATCAAGATAATCACGATGTTGTGCTCATTCACCGAGAGTCAGACATCCCGGAATGTGAAATCAAGTGGGCCTTAGAAAGCATCACTACGAACAAAGCTAGTGGAGGTGATGGAATTCCAGTTGAGCTCTTTCAAATCCTGAAAGATGATGCTGTGAAAGTGCTGCACTCAATATGCCAGCAAATTTGGAAAACTTAGCAGTGGCCACAGGACTGGAAAAGGTCAGTTTTCATTCCAATCCCAAAGAAAGGCAATGCCAAAGAATGCTCAAACTACCACACAATTGCACTCATCTCACACGCTAGTAAAGTAATGCTCAAAATTCTGTAAGCCAGGTTTCAGCAATACGTGAACTGTGAACTGCCAGGTGTTCAAGCTGGTTTTAGAAAAGGCAGAGGAACCAGAGATCAAATTGCCAACATCCACTGGATCATGGAAAAAGCAGGAGAGTTCCAGAAAAGCATCTACTTCTGCTTTATTGACTATGCCAAAGCCTTTGACTGTGTGGATCACAATAAACTGTGGAAAATTCTGAAAGAGATGGGAATACCAGACCACCTGACCTGCCTCTTGAGAAACCTATATGCAGGTCAGGAAGCAACAGTTAGAACTGACATGGAACAACAAAGTATTTCCAAATAGGAAAAGGAGTATGTCAAGGCTGTATATTGTCACCCTGCTTATTTAACTTATATGCAGAGTACATCATGAGAAATGCTGGGCTGGATGAAGCACAAGCTGGAATCAAGATTGCTGGGAGAATTATCAATAACCTCAGATATGCAGATGACACCACCCTTATGGCAGAATGTGAAGAGGAACTAAAAAGCCTCTTGATGAAAGTGAAAGAGAAGAGTGAAAACGTTGGCTTAAAGCTCAACATTCAGAAAATGAAAATCATGGCGTCTGGTCCCATCACTTCATGGGAAATAGATAGGGAAACAGTGGAAACAGTGTCAAACTGTGTTTTTTTGGACTCCAAAATCACTGCAGATGGTGATTACACCCATGAAATTAAAAGATGCTTACTCCTTGGAAGGAAAGTTATGACCAACCTAGATAGCATATTCAAAAGCAGAGGCATTACTTTGCCAACAAAGGTCCGGCTAGTCAAGGCTATGGTTTTTCCAGTAGTCATGTATGTATGTGAGAGTTGGGCTGTGAAGAAAGCTGAGCACCGAAGAATTGATACTTTTGAACTGTGGTGTGGAGAAGACTTAAGAGTCCCTTGGACGACAGGGAGATCCAACAAGTCCATTCTAAAGGAGATCAGTCCTGGGTGTTCTTTGAAGAACTGATGCTGAAGCTGAAACTCCAGTAGTTTGGCCACCTCATGCTAAGAGTTGACTCATTGGAAAGGACCCTGATGATGGGAGGGATTGGGGGCAGAAGGAGAAGGGGATGACAGAGGATGAGATGGCTGGATGGCATCACCGACTCGATGGACATGAGTTTGAGTAAACTCTGGGAGTTGGTGATGGTAGGGAGTCCTGGTGTGCTGTGATTCATGGGGTCCCATAGAGTTGGAAAAGACTGAGGGACTGAACTGAACTGAGAGGAGGTAGGTTTTTACTAGCAGTTCAGTATGTTACAAAGAGGTGCAATTGTATCAATGTGCTGGGCTAAATATCAGCCTTGTTTATATGCACTCTTATCTTCAGTAAGTAATAATTTTCTCTTAGCAATCTTTATTTTCTATTTTAATACTGAGGTATCATTCTCCATGTAGTTGTTGTCCATGTTTATACTAATATATTAATTTTGGGTTTCCCTGGTGGCTCAAATGGTAAAGAATCTGCCTGAAATACAGGAGACCCTGGTTCGATCCCTGGATCAGGAAGATCCCCTGGAGAAGGAAATGGCAATACACTCCAGTATTCTTGCCTGGAGAATTACATGAACACAGGAGCCTGGCAGGCTACAGTCCACGGGGTGCAAAGAGTTGGACATGACTGAGGAACTAATATGCTCAATACTAATTTTATTTCATGCAATTATAAAATATCTTACATCTAGTAGGCCATTCTTTTCCTTTGTCCATCTTTTTTAATGGAACAGTTTTCCATTCTTATAAATATTACAATGAATTTCTTGCACTCTTAAAAAATTCAATGAGAATTTTAATTACTATTTCTTAAAATATATAGATTGTTATATAATTGTTATGTTTCCCAAGTGGTTCAGTGGTAAAGAATCTTCCTGCCCAGCAGGTGATTCGGGTTCAATTCCTGGGTCCAGAAGATCCCCTGGAAAAGGAAATTGCAACCCACTCCAGTATATTTGCCTGGAAAATTCCATGGACAGAGAAGCCTTGTGGGCTACTGTCCACGAGGTTGCAAAAGAGTCAGACACAACTTAGTGACTATTACAACAGCATAGTTGTTATACTTCCTTTTATATTGTACCACTCATGATTATGTTGTAAATCTTAAAATCATTATAGGAAAAATATCTTATTAATTGTAAGCTTAATTAGCATTTTAGAATACATTTTTAGTTATTTTCTAAGAATGCCTTAATTGTAATATTTTACCTTGCTTTATATTTTAGATTATTATTCCTGGTACAGGGGTTATTTAATAAAAATTTCATTGGATAGTAACACACATATGAAAAAGTGTATAAATCATACATTTGTACCTTAGTAATCATCACAAGGTTGAATATAATTGTTTAAACTTCATCTGGTCAAGAAATAACACTCGATCTTCTAGTGCTTCCAACTAAACACTGTTCTCTTCCCCACTCAAATACTATTCCAGATTTTATGCCAAAGATTTGTTTTATCCTTCATTGAACTTTATATAAATTAACTCATATAATAAATAGTATTTGGCCTTGTTTCTTTCATTTAAAATTATGCCTGCAAACATCATTGTTTTCTGTGTTACATAACTTCATTCATATTGTGGTTTTGAGATATTCCGTTATATAAATGCATGATTATTTTTAAATCTAAATTTGATGTGCTTCCTTAAGATGTTTCTAGTTTTGCCTACTATCACTTATACTACTACAAGTGTTTTTGTCCATATATTTTGGAACATATATATAATGCATTTTTGTTGGATGAATGCCTAGGATGGAATGGCTGGGTCCCTAGGGGATGTGCATGGATACTATATTGAGATTTCTTCAAAGGGTTGGGATCGATTTATGTTCTGTTTCATTTTTGGTCAGTTTTGGTATTGGACCTTTTTTTTAAGTCCAATAAATAAGTCTTAATAAATGTGTGAATGGGAAATCATGAGCATGTCATAAGGAGCTTTAGGCTGGCATGATTTAAAACTGGAACTTTATTTTCTCTTCTTGAAACTCTCAATTTTATTGTCATCTGAAAAACTACTGTATTCTATTTATACATCTATTAATCTTCCTTCTTTGTTATCTCAATCAGTCTAGGTCAAATCAGGAAAAAGAAACCATAGAGTAATTTGACCAGGAAAAGTACAGCATAAGGAATTATTGACTAAAGATGGAAATAGAGCAATGAGACGTCGACAAGTAAGCAGTAGAGAAAACTTTAAAGATGATAGGAATAGCAAATTTATAAAATAGTAATGGAAATAATATAATATGTCATTAGTCAGAGAGCGGATACAGAACTCCCAAGTAAGAGTTTCTCCCTGCCAGAAATGTGATCCATACTTTGTTTGGGGGGTGGGGGGGTGGGTGCATAACTGTGAGTAACTGAATGGCAGAAAAATTGCTGTAGTGATGGCAGAACTTGCAGGAAATCCACTCTATAGAATGCCAGGAAAAGCTTTTCGCAAGGAGGTATCTCATTAGAAATTCTGACTACAAAACTGTCTGATGGGGTTGCTGGCAAAAGTTGTTGGCTTTGAGTGGTGATAGGTGCTGTGAATTGAAAGAGCCAGGCCATGGGGAAACTGTGCTTTGCATGAAAGTGATGCTGGAGAAGCTGCCTGCTGTGCTATATGAGGGCTGCAAAGGAGCTCACCTAAACCAGGAAGCAAAATTTTTTCTCCTGCAATGTCCCTTCATTACCCTTGATTGACAAAACATCATGGCAGCTGGCAAAGAAAAATCACACTTAAAGGGCCAAGATTCATTTTCACAGAGCAGGCAAAAAGGATGAATTTGGTGCTGAAAGGCAATAAATTAATAACTTGAGAAAGCCCTTTCTGCTTTTCTTCCTTTGTTCAGGTACACAAGGATCAAAGTTTTCTCTCCACACTTTGAATTTTGGGCCATCGTTTCTTATCACTATACATAAGGAATATGACTGATTTTTTTTTTCCATTGTATGCTCCTTAACTTTCAAAGCAGCTGGAATATAGAAAGAACACATGAATATTTTTGACTTAGTGAGTGAATGCTGAATAATGTAAAGTGCTGTGCTAAGTCGCTTCAGTCGTGTTCAACTGTTAGTGAGCTTATAGACTGTAGCCCGCCAAGCTCCTCTGTCCATGGGAATTCTCCAGGCAAGAATACTGCAGTGGGTTGCCATTCCCTCCTCTAGGGGATCTTCTCAACCCAGGGACTGAACCCTCAACTCTTACATCTCCTGCATTGGCAGGTGGGTTCTTTACCACTAGGGCCACCTGGGAAGGTGGCTCAGATGGTAAAGGATAAGGTAATACTGAAATCTATATCTCAATATGATGCTTTTCCCTAAGCCTCTGGACCCATTCACCTGACCACCCTAGTACAAGCTGAACTCACTGTTCTTCAGATCTGCTCCTCTGTGTTTCCTGTGTTAGTAAATGGGGCCACTTCAGGCACAGTGGTCCTATGACTCAACATAGCAACCTAAAGTCTCCTTTTCTCCCTTTCATTCTATGAACTTAATCAGCTAGTCTGGTTTATGCAACTGTTTCTCATTTATTGACTACATTCCCAACCGTTATTTTCTTGGCTCAGGTTCTAGTCACTTGCCCTTTTAGATTATCGTGAAGTTCTCCCTGTTGGCCTTTTTGTCTTTGGTTTTACAAGCCTTTGATTTAGCCCTCATACTATTACCCCAGTTATCTAATAAAATGAAAATCTTACCATGTAACTCCTTCGCTGAAATCCTTCAGAGGTTTTCTATCTCTTAAAGTAGTGCTTTTCACCTTGTGATTTCATGAATCCCCAAGTGAATACAGTGACCTGCAGGTCTCATGAAAAGGAGAAGGAACAGAGAGAGGGCTGGATTCTGGGACTCACATTATTTCTTCCTGCTGAGAAGCTTAACTTTGTCTCTTTTACATATCTCTTATAATATTTTGTTTGAATAATGTTTTGCACTCTAAGCAACTACAAGAAAAATTCAACCAAACAGTTTTGAAAACAACTGCACTAAAGGATAAATTCCAAATATTTGAAAAGCATACATGGTCATGTACAATCTGGTTTTTGACTAAAATTTAGCCTTTTTTCTAACCCTTCACACCTCACCAAGAAAGCAAAAATCAACCACAGCCATACTTAATTATTTAAATTTCCCTGAATATGTCACATTTTAAAATATATTCATTATTTTAAGAAGTAAATCTTGAGTCCCTGCTGTATGCAAACTACTATGCCAATTGCTGGAAACATAGTGGTAATACAGATAGAAAAAAATTTCTAATATACAGAATGTAAGTACATGATAAGTGCTATGGAAGTTAGAAGTAAGATATTGAGGGTAGAGAATTTAGGAGCAATAGTCTTAATTCTAAACATAGAGGTTAGGGACATTCTAATGAAGACAGTGGCATATTATTAAAGCCCCAATATTAGTAAAGCAAGCAGTCAAGACACCTGGGGAAAGAGCTTTCCAGGCAGACAACAGAAAAATGACAATTCTGTCAGGCAAGATCATGCCTAGAATATTGGAGGTACAACAACAACAAATGTGTGTATAGCAGAGTTGTTGTTCAATTGCCCAATCGTCTCTGACCCTTTGTGACTCTATGTACTATCGTATGTCAGGGTTCGCTGTCCTTCAATATTTCCTGGCGTTTGCTTAAACTCATGTCCATTGAGTTGGTGTTGCCTTCCAATCATCTCATCTTCTGTCATCCCCTTCTCCTCCTGCCTTCAATCTTCACCTGCATCAGGGTCTTTTACAATGAGTCCGTTCTTTGCATTATATGGCCAAAGTATTGGAGCTTCAGTTTCAGCATCAGTGCTGCCAATGAATATTCAGGGTTGATTTCCTGTAGGATTGACTGGTTTGATCTCCTTGCTGTCCAAGGGATTCTCAAGAGTCTTCTCCAGCACCACACTTTTATGGCATCAATTCTTAGGTGCTCAGCCTTTTTTATTGTCCAGTTCTCACATCCTTACACGACTACAGGAAAACCCATAACTTTGACTATATGGACCCTTGCAGGCAAAGTAATGTCTCTACGGCAGAGAGAACCAAGCAAAAATTAGTGAGAAATGAGATCATGGATAAGATGGGAACCAAACTATTAAGGACCAAACAGGTCATTGTAACACTTTTGGCTTTTACTCAGAGTGACATGCTGTATGAGATTCTTAGGGCCACAAAACAAAGTACCACAAGCTGGGTAGATTAAAACAGCTTACATTTATTCTGTCACAATTCTAGTGATCAGAAATGTGAAATTAAGATTTCAGCAGTGACATTCTCCTTCTACTGTCTCTTGGGGAGGTTTTCTTCCTTGATTTTTCCTAACTGCTGGTGGTGATCTAAGAACCTTGGCATTTCTTGGCCCTTATCTGGATTACTTCAGTTTCTGCCTCTGTCATCACATTACATTCTTCCTGTGTGTGTGTGTCTCTCTTTCGTGCTTATAAAGACACCAGTTGTATTTGTTATCCTCTCTTATAATAAGGATCACTCATATTCAGTTCAGTTCAGTTTAGCTCAGTCGCTCAGTCATGTCCAACTCTTTGCGACCCCATGGACTGCAGCACACCAGGCCTCCCTGACCATCACCAACTCCCAGAGTTTACTCAGACTTGTGTCCATTGAGTCGGTGATGCCATCCAACCATCTCGTCCTCTGTTGTCCCCTTTTCCTCTGCCTTCAATCTTTCCCAGCATCAGGGCCTTTTCCGATGAGTGAGCTCTTCACATCAGGTGGCCAAAGTATGGAGTTTCAGCTTTAGCATCATTCCTTCCAAAGAAATCCCAGGGCTGATCTCCTTTAGAATGGACTGGTTGGATCTCCTTGCAGTCCAAGGGACTCTCAAGAGTCTTCTCCAACACCACAGTTCAAAAGCATCAATTCTTCAGTGCTCAGCTTTCTTCACAGTCCAACTCTCACATCCATATGTGACCACTGGAAAAACCATAGCTTTGACTAGATGGACCTTTGTTAGTAAAGTAATGTCTCTGCTTTTTTAATATGCTGTCCAGGTTGGCTCTCATATTGGCTATATTTTAACATAATGGAAATAGATCATTACAGATGTAATTAGCTTTGTTAATATGACATAGCTAAATTAACAAAGTGCGTCTATAATGACATATTTACAAATAAGTTTATTTTCAGAGGGACTAGAGAGTTAGCAATTCAATTTCTAGGGATACAATTCAACCCATTACACACAGGAAGCAAGAGAATTTTTTTGTAGAAACTACACGATCTATGATTTTAAACACTATCTTTTTAGCTACTATGTTTAGAGACTGCATATGTGTATGTGTGTACACGTGTGTGTTTGCATGCACGGGGATGTGCTCAGTTGCATCCAACGCTTTGCAAGCCCAAGGACTGCAGCTCACCAGGTTTCCCTGTACATGGAATTATCCAGGAAAGAATCCTGGAGTGGGTAGCCATTCCCTTCTCCAGAGGATCTTCTCAACCCAGGGATTGAATCCAGGTCTCCTGCATTGCAGGCAGATTCTTTACCCCTGAGCCACCACAGAAACCCTTGGAAGCAGGGAGACCAGTGAGGAGATGATGATAATTATTAACAGTGTTGGGCCAAGGTGGGAATAGTTGAGATGATGTAGAAGTGGTAGAATTTAGATATAATTTCAGAGTTAAAGTTGATGGGATTTACAAATAATTTCAGTCTAAGTTTGAAATACATCAGTATAAATAATTTCAACATTTTTGAGATAAATAGAAACATGAAATTGTTAACTTGAGGAGAAGATTAAACAATAGAACCTAGGAGGATTTTCAACTGAACACAATAAATTTGAGAAATGCTTTAAACAGGTTGCCTGAAAAGTTTTGGTTCATACCTGTTGCCTGTATCAAGTATAACGCAGCATGTCTCTTGGCATTTTATATCTTAACAAAACAGTTCTATTTTAACAAAAGGTTCATATTAGTAGTAATAGTTTACTGTGGCTGCTACAACAAATTTCCAAACAAAACAAAAACGTGGCTTAAACCAACAAAATTTATTCTTTCAGAGTTCTGGAGGTCAGGGTTGATTCTTAAAGTTCTGAGGAAGAATTCTTTCCATGCCACTCTTCTAGGGTCAGGTGGTTCCCAATAATCCTTGGCATTCCTTGACTTATAGATGCATCACTTCAAACTCTGCCTCTGTATTCACATGGCTTTTTACTCTGTGTATTCCCACCAGGGAAGCCCCTGGTGGTGGTAGGAGAGATGTTTAATACCAGATGCAAAATACTATGGCCTTGATTGTGCTTGCAAGTTGCACAAAACCCCAGGCCTAAGGTAAGCCAAATTAGTGGAAACTTACAACAAATATAAGCTAGGTATATGGGAAATGTGGACAAAAAATAGCTGAGAAGTCCTGCCAGAGAGTATCAAGACAGTAGTCTGGACACTCTTGCTGTAGTCATTTTAGCACTGAATTTATAGTATAGCTATAAAAACTTTTTTTTTCATTTTATTGTTCAGTAATGCAATAAACACTTTGACAGTAATAAGGTCAAATAAATGAAAATGATTATTTAATTAACATTTAATACTGAAAGTTTGTTTTTTAAGAAAGTTGATAATGAATGTGTACTTATACAATATAGTTGGCCTTTTCTCATCTACTATTTTGGTGCTATAGAATGAACTCTGTTCCCTCCAAATTCGTATGTTGAAATTCTAATCCACAATGAGAATAAAGATATAACCTTTAGGGAAGTAAATGAGGTCATAACAGTGAGGTCCTATTCCAATAGGACTGGGGACTTCATAAGAAGAGAAAGTGCAGTCCCAACTTCCCCATAAGGGCCATGCAAGAGCACAAGAATAGCTATCTGAAATCAAAAGGGGAGTCCTCACCAGAAATCAGCCATGCTGGCCCTCTGATCTTGGACGTCCTAGCTTCTAGGATAGTAAAAAATACATTTCCTCGTTTGAGTCACCCAGTCTATGGTATTGTTATGACAGCCTGAGTGGATTGACAGTGTGCCAAAGTGGTTCTGCTGACGACATGTAAATCAGAAGACAAAAATCTAGGTCAAATATGCATAGTTATTTTAAAAGATTTGCTTGATGATAAGGATTTAATGCATGTTTAAGCACTTTCTGGTGTTTGACTTTTCATTTGGATGAGGTTTTTTTTTTTTTTTAGATGGAATTTCTCTTCTTCTAAAACAATTTCACTCATTTATAATTTTGAGTTTTTTTGTGCACATGTGAAAAATGAAGTGATACCTCCATTGACAGAAGCATTCCACAGTTAGAGGATACTAGTTTTATATCAAAGACTTTAAATACTTCAGATAGAAAAATCATTAATTTTAATAACGCTTGACATTTATATTCAAATTCATAAAAGTCAAAATGTTGACAATGTATAGTGATCAGATGGAATGACAAAATTGTGGCTATGGTTTATTGTAAATTCAACTGAATGGTTCAACATTTAAAATAGAATGAATTGATACTAGGAAAAGAAATTTTGCTGCAGAAAATCCAAGAGATTAAAAATTGTGAAAGTTACTAAATTGAAAAGTTTGAAATGCATTTACCTATACAGGGAGAAGGCAATGGCACCCCACTCCAGTACTCTTGCCTGGAAAATCCCATGGATGGAGGAGCCTGGTAGGCTGCAGTCCATGGGGTCGCTAAGAGTCGGACACGACTGAGCGACTTCAGTTTCACTTTTCTCTTTTCACGCACTGGAGAAGGAAATGGCAACCCACTCCAGTATTCTTGCCTGGAGAATCCCAGGGACGACGGAGCCTGGTGGGCTGCCGTCTATGGGGTTGCACAGAGTCGGACACGACTGAAGCGACTTAGCATAGCATAGCATACAGGGCTTCCCTGGTATCTCAGCTGGTAAAGAATCTGCCTGCAATGCAGGAGACCCCGGTTTGATTCCTTGGTCTGGAAGTTCGCCTGAGAAGGGATAGGCTTCCCACTCCAATATTCTGGGGTTTCCCTGTTGGTTCAATTGGTAAAGAATCCCCATGCATTGCGAGAGACCTCGGTTCTATCCCTGGGTTGGGAAGATCCTCTGGAAGAGGGCATGACAATCCACTCCAGTATTCTTTCCTGGAGAGTTCCCATGAACAGAGGAGCCTGGCAGGCTACAGTCCATGGGGTTGCAGAGTCAGACACAACTGAGCAACTAAGCACACACACACACACACACACACACAAACGTGCTACATGGGGGTTCCCTGGTGGCTCAGCTGTAAAGAGTCCACCTGTAATGCAGGAGATGCAGGTTCAATCCCAGGGTCAGGAATATCTCCTGGAGAAGGAAATGGCAAGCCACTCAAATACTCTTGCCTGTGAAATCCCATGGGCAGAGGAGGCTGGCAAGCTACAGTCCATGGGGTCACAAAAGGGTCAGACTAAACAACAACAAGAAATACATGCTACAAATCACATAGTAAATTGATGGTAATTCAAATATTTTGTGTCAGAACTGGTGTTAAATACAAAAAATGTCTCCAAGTAAAACAGTGCTTAATTTGTGTTCATGTGGAGATATTTGAGTCTTTGAAGAATTATTTTGTAAACGAACAAAAATGCCCTTTAGTCGTATTGAATGCTTTTGTAAAGAAGTCCCCTAAATTTTGTGTGTATTTTATCCTCTTATTTTTAGCACTATTTTAAATTTCAGAAGTCCCAGTTAAGATAACTTATGTGAACACTAACGTTAGACAGCCGACTGAATGTTTCAAGAAAGCAGTCAAACAGGTGTGTAGGGAATGCAGGAGAGAGGTCTAGGCCATCAGTATATAGATGGAAATTTAAGCCATAAAATAGGACTTTTTCTTCTACTCTGAATGAATAAATCACCAATCTTTATATGTACAATTATAGGCAGTAAAGAATCTGCCTGCAATGCAGGGCATCTGGGTTTGATCCCTGGGTTGGGAAGATCCCTTGGAGAAGGGGATTGCAGCCCACTCCAGTATTCTTGCCTGAAGAATTCTATGGACTGAGGAGCCTGGTGTGTTACAGTCCATGAGATCACAAAGAGTCAGACATGATGAGCAACTAACACCCATGTAATCCTCATTTAACTGTGTATTAAAAACTACTTGTCAATCTGAATGCCTTTATACTAACTCCTTTCTGGAGTGTTGTGTTTTCTAGAGTGTTGTTTTTTCATAATAGATTTTCACTTAACCTAGATTAATAGAGCTGTGAATACAGACACAAATATCTAGTACAATAAAATTATGTAACATTCATTTCATATTTTCTCATACTTAATGGGAATTAAGGAGTGGCAATTGCATGTATTATTTTTATGGTTGCATTCTCTAAGCAGTTTAGAATAAATATTAACAGTTTTAACAAAAATTTTGTATTTCATTGCAAGGAAAAGGCTGAGCATAAAAGAGGTTTATACCCAGATTTCTATCTGCTTGGTGGTACAAATAAAAAACTTTATCTGAATATTCTGTCAGAAACTCAAAACCAAATGTAGAAAAAGCTAATTACAGTTTCTTGGCCCTTCTAATTATTCTCCAAATCTTCCTTTCTCTTACATTTCTGTTTCTACTTTGGAATCTCCAGTTTTGAATGATCTTAGCTTTAAAATAATAGAATCACTTCAGATACTCTTCATTTTTTCCTAAATGATTCTAGATATCCAGCCTTGCAGTGTACCACAGCAGTAACTCTTATATCCAAGTCTCCCCTCTCTACCCTTTCTGTCCTCAGTTTGTTCTGGCATCCATTTTACATATACTGAATGATTAAAATATGTTGCTAAGTAGTATCTCTGCTTCTGATCTGTCCTATACCCAAAACTTCTTACACAGTGCTATCAGTTTAAACTCTCATAAGAATATCCAAAATATTCTGATAATTACATAATCAGATCACCTAACAACATTTTATGTCTTATGGTCTCTGAAGAAATTTATATTCCTTGAATTATCAATTGAATTTTATTCTAGTTTCTGCTGCTGCTGCTAAGTCACTTCAGTCGTGTCCAACTCTGTGTGACCCCTAGACAGCAGCCCACCAGGCTCCCCCGTCCCTGAGATTCTCCAGGCAAGAATACTGGAGTGGGTTGCCATTTCCTTCCCCAATGCATGAAAGTGAAAAGTAAAGTGAAGTCGCTCAGTCGTGTCTGACTCTTCGCGACCCCATGGACTGCAGCCCACCAGGCTCCTCTGCCCATGGGATTTTCCAGGCAAGAGTGCTGGAGTGGGGTGCCATTGCCTTCTCCATTCTAGTTTCTAATTCTACCTTTTACTATTCTATTTTACACAGTATGGTCTAACCAAACCACTTCTTCCCACATATAATGCACGTTTTTTCTCCTCAATTCCATTCCTGAAAAGTTTTTTTCATGCCCACTTCCTCCTTTTCTCACTTTTGCATGTTATAAAGTATGTAATTCGAATGTCACCTGGCCTCAGAATGTCTTGTATAAAATTGAGCCGCTGAGTTATTTTTGTACTTAGTTCTGAATGTTTATTTTTATAAAATCAATTTATATATATGAGCTATATAAGTTCATATAACTTTACGTAACTTACTAGAGTTCAAATCTTTATTCTATTTTCCTTACAGAGCCATTTTCCCTATAAATGTTTGTTTATTTTGGTGGTTATTTCCATAACTCCAAAGAACATGTTTTGTTCTTTTATCAATTTAAAAAAATCTAGATTAAAAATGGAAAATTGAAGGCAATTTTTGAAGGTTTTTACCTTCCAAAACCTACATGTTAGATAAATCTTTCTTGGCTGTTACTTGCTTTAACAAAAAGCAAGTCCCTAGATAATGGCTTTCCAGTCTGTCCACAGGCTATTGAATACTCTATTTCAAAGCAACTTCAATACTGCCTGGCCACCTTTCCTAAGGGTTCTATTTCTTTTCTTCCTGTACTTTTAAGTGTGAGGAGAGACATTTTTTCTAGACTCCCCACAGTAGTAGTAAAAGCAAAATTTTAAATAAGATCAGAGATAACAAATTGCCTTCCAACAGATAGGATGAGAGTCAGCTATTTCTAATTATGGTTACTCTCAGATCCAGTCCCACGATTCAAAATATCTGGGAAATGCCCCTCCTAGCAGGGATGGAGGAGCCTGGTGGGCTGCCGTCTATGGGGTCGCACAAAGTCGGACACGACTGAAGAAACTTAGGGTTAGGGTTAGGGTTAGCAGCAGCCCAGCTCTTGGGCTGCCTTCTATGGTTAATGTCAGCTTACCTTTACAGACTCGGAATGCACTTAGTCTACACTGCTCAGAGTGTAGTTGCAAGAACATTCTCTAAGGCATGGAATGCCTCTCCTCTAAGGCAAGTTATACCTCCTGAAACCTTGTTTTTTCTCTTCAGATCAACAGTCTTAAGACAAATGAAAAATTAGAATATCTTCTTTCTTTAAGAAAGACCCACAGAGTGGGTCTTACAGCCTTTAAGTTGTAATCTCCAGAATATATATTATGCCTGTTATCCAAAAATTAGATTGTTCAGCTATAAATAGTACCTTATGTAAGATAACATATGTTATTATAACAATGTTAGAATTCTAACAATAGAATAACAATGTTCTATTCTAGGTTGAGCTTTTGCAATTATCAGACTCTGATTTATTAACCTTATTCAATTGAGAGTTGGGTATTTTGTTAACCCTTTCTAAAATCTTCCCAATCTCACAGGATGCTATAGACACTCACACATTTTTTAAATAATCAGGTCATAAGGAACATGCTTGGTAGAGATGAAAACCGTAATTAAAAATGAAAATTTTGCTAAGAGAAATATTATCTGTACAAATGTAACTTTTCTTCTAAAAAGTGGCCTCCTAAGTGATCATATAGAAAATTAAGGTCTCCTGGCTTCATAACACTTTAAACAATTTCAAAACTATATCAGGTTGTTGCTGTATTCTGTATATCTTACCAAAAAGAAAACTATTTACTTAATCATTAGAGTACATTATTTGTTTCTCTATTTTGTAACTTTCTTTTTTTATTTATTTTTGGCTGTGCTGGGTCTTTATTGCTTTGTACCAGTTTTATCTAGTTGCAGTGAGCAGAGCCTGTTCTTCTTTGAGGTGCTCAGGTTTCTATTGTGGTGGCTTCTCTTGTTGCAGAGCCCAGGTTCTAGGCACTCAGGCTTCAGTAGTGGCAGCTCCTGGACTCCAGAGTGTGGGCTCAGTAGTTGTGGCACATGGGCTTCGTTGCTCCGAGGAATGTGGAATCTTCCGGTACTAGGGATTGAACCCGTGTCCGCTACTTTGACAGGCAGGCTCTAATCTACTGAGCCACCAGGAAAGTCTTTTTATAACTTTCTTGTTACAGTTTTAAGGCCCTTGGGACTAGTACTTAGAACTTCCAGCTCAAAGGACCTAGTTCTTCCTCAACTTCTTAAAAATTTCAAAAGGAAAATTTGCTATTCTTGTGGCTGAGAAAGGCAGGTGTATAATCTGGAGTTTCCTTTATTCTTGTGTGCAGAGAGGTTGATGCTTGATGGTTGTTACCAGATGACAGAAGACAATGGAAAAGCTACTTCTTTTTGTCCTTTTCTGTAGTAAGATGCTAAAATTGTATAGCAAGATGTGGCATACCAAAGTTAGGTGACACTTAAATATGTGTAATTTACCAAGGAAATGTATGATAACACATTCAGTAACGTGGACGTCTCATTCAGATCAAGGTTATAAAATATTCAGGATGTGTGTTTTGAAGAAAGAATGTAGTTAGTAAAATTACCTTAAAAGAAAATACAGTATATGGCATTTTCAAAGTTGATCACAATAATCTCAGAACATTGATATTTGTTATCTAGAAGCAAAGTCAAATTCTCTCCACTGAATCTTCAGTGTGACTCACTTGTAAGCAACAGAAAGTGGCAGAGGTGATGCTGTATATTTCTGAAGCTAGGCCAGAAAAACTAAGAAAGTTTCCACCTGTTTAGCTGGATACTTGGTTTGGATCCTAAACTACATGTATAAAATCCAACTGTATCAAGGCCACTGGAAAAAGTAAAACTAGGTGCCTGTCCAAAACTTCTGTAGAGGCCATAGTTGATAGCTAGAATCAATTGCTATCCACTGACTGAAAATATCTCCAGATGATTTTGTGTCCCAGTTGTCAATCGCCTCCCACCTTCAAGAGTTCCCAGGATGGGCTTCCAGATAGCATGACTTCCAAGTCAACCCAACTATAATTCCTGACCCACCAAGTGTGCTAGCACTGTAATGTGAATTACTTACCAGGAAGTTTAAAATGGTTTGCTACACAGCATAGGAACCACAATAGCAGAACACCACGCTGTGAGGACAAATGGGAGACAGGTGGAACATTCCTAAAGAGGCGCCTGAAACCTGAAGCATCCCTGAAGCCTGATTTGCATGTCCTGTGTTGGAGGACCCAAGGACTGACCCTGACACAGCAAGTGTGGTGGTGGCAGAGCCGAAGTTGTCCCCAGAGGGCCACAGTAGACATTGAACACTCCCACTGAAGACAGGGGATATGGGACTGTTTTCTGTAGATCAGAGGTAGGCAAAGTGGAAGACATCTTGCATAGAGATTTTTTATGTCCTCTCGAAGATTGCCTGGGAGGGTGAGGAAACTCTGCAGTTAATGTCTGAGAGTGGAGCTGAGATCAAAGTGTCTAGCTGACGAAGAGATACCAGATACATCAAGGGATCTTTGGTTAGGAGGGCCCAGCAGGGAACTTCTGAAGAACCTTGAAAGTTGTCCAGGATAGAAGCAGTTTTAATATCTGTAAGGGCCAGAGAGTTAGAAAGTCAGAATATAATATTAGTACAGTACTATACTACACTATAGTAGTATATATTAGTATAAGAGTATGAGATAAGAAATATCTTATTTTCTCTTCCTTTTTCTCTCCTCAAAAATTTCAGTTATATTTAGGGCAGAAATTAGAGGAAAAATAAAAAGTGAAAAAACAAAAACCCCAGACCTTTTGTAGAAAAGGAGAATTGATCTAGTGGGCCTGCAGTTTAACCCATAGTACCAGCTAAAAGGCAGAGTACATGGTCCCAGCACAGATGGGTAGCTGTAGTTGTCAGAGTCAGTGGAAGATCTGTTTTGATTCCACTTCCCCTACGTTTTCTGGATATTTAATAGGATCATCATTATCAAGAGTGGGGCTGGAGAAGAATATGCATGTTTGTGGAGAAAGAGAAGCTATAAAATAATCATCAGGAAGAGTGACTAGTGTTACTGTTTGATTGTGTGTATGTGCTCGTTGTGTCTGACTCTTTGCAATCCCATGGACTGTAGCCCGCCAGGCTCCTCCGTCCATGGGATTCTCCCAGGCAAGAATATTAGAGGGGGTTGTCATTTCCTCCTCCAGGGTATCTTCCCAACGTAGGGATTAAACCTGCATCTCCTGCATTGCAGGTGAATTATTTCCTGCTTAGTGACTGGCATCAATATTTCATTTGAAGTTGGTGATCCAGAATTGAAAGTGATGAAGACTCAGTATGGGGATCTATTACTCTCCAGCCATTGGCTCTTGAATGGACATATAGTTTAGAGAAACAGCTGGATTTGACAAACTTTGAAGTTTTACCAGATAAGGGTACTGCATGGTAATGTAAAAAGGGGTGATTCTGATGTGAAGGGGTGATGAAATGTAAAGCCTGGTAAAGGAAAGTAGAAGGCTAGTAGAGTAAAAGCTGGAGGTTCTGAGCAGTTGGAGTGGGGACAAGAGAGGAAGTAAGTTAAAAAGATAGCAGATGGTTATCTTAATAAATCAGAGAGAAAATTGAAGCTTAAAATATGTTGATCCATTAGGAGGAGAAGATTGTACTGTATAGAATTATATGTTATATATAAATATACCTTATTATATTATAATCAATTATAGTATTTAATGGCACCCCACTCCAGTACTCTTGCCTGAAAAATCCCATGAACGGAGGAGTCTGGTGGGCTGCAGTCCATGGGGTCGCTGAGAGTCGGACAGGACTGAGCGACTTCACTTTCGCTTTTCACTTTCATGCATTGGAGAAGGAAATGGCAACTCACTCCGGTGTTCCTGCCTGGAGAATCCCAGGGACGGCGGGGCCTGGTGGGCTGCCGTCTATGGGGTTGTACAGAGTCGGACACGACTGAAGTGACTTAGCAGCAGCATACTTATGTTATTATATCGATAATGTATTATGTGTAATATTATTATGCATAATAATTATATATTAAAATAATTAGGTTAATCAGCAAATTATAAGTTACCAAGGATATATCACTCAGTTCTTTATATCACATATATCACATATTACAATTTTACACTACATTCAAAAGATATGTTTACAATTTCTGTTTGTTTTTAACGAAAATTTTGTTCTACGCAACCTACCTGAATTTTTTTTTTTGAATGAGCAAATACAATGTCTATTTTAAATGGCAGCTATTTTGACAGATATTGAGAAGGCTAGTAATTATAAATCTTTTGAAATTCTTCAAAATTAATTTTGTTGTTTAACTGAAATGAATTCACATACTGCTCTCCATTACACACACACATTCTGACACATTCATCACCATTTAAGAAAGATGAAAAACAATCAGGGAATTAATATACAGAATTGCATTCCCTCTCTCAGTATAAATTATAATAACTACAAAAGAATATATATGCAATATTTAGTATTCTGTATTCTTTTCCAGTTCTTCTTTTTAAGTGATTTAATTTATTCACCAAAGCCTGCAATTTTCAGATTATTTATAGATACAGAAGCCATTAAGCCTTGCTGCATAAATGGTAAATAATGACACCATGAAAATAATCCTTTAATATTACTTTATGAATATGTATGATGTTATTGTGAGTAATATTCATTTCTCAAAACTTCCTATAAATGGGATAAGTACAAATAAAACAAGTGGAAGGTACCCAATCATATTGGTTTTGTATATACTTTCTATATAAACAATTTATATAAATATCCTTTTAACTTTTTGAAATTTTAGTTCTCTTGTACTTGTTTTAAAAAATAGCTTATAAATTTCTCTTTGCTACTAAGTAGTAGAAAAGAAGAAAAATCATATTGTAGTGTAGGTGAATGCTGCCAAGCGGAAATTCAACTTCTTTCTTTACAGTTTTTAGGAATAAGGTTCAGATATTAAAAAAAAAAAAAAAAAAAGCAAGCCCAAATCTACCACCTGCTGAATTGCGTACTTCAAATTTGAATGTAGTTAAATAAGAATTTTATTTTCAGTATTGCTTTCATTATTGACTTTGAATCCCAACTATACTGAGAGATTTAAAAGCATTTTTATTGTCAAAAATGTGATACTTTGTTAGACCTAGATGCATCATAAAAGCTGAATTGTTATAGTATTCCTTTATGAAAACTTGTTTTTCTCAAATTATAATTATTAGACACCTATTATAAATGCCATACATATCAAAAATGGCAAAATGATTTTAAATTTGCTCTGGAACATGGTTTATGAATTTAAATTGCCCAACCTCTGGTAGACATGCACTCTTTAACAGGACACAATCCCCACTCAGAGTTGTCTACTTTTGTTTTTTCACTAATTATCTAAAGTGCAATAAATTTGGCAGAAATATATGGTTAACATGGGAACACATGTATACCTGTGGCAGATTCATTTTGATATTTGGCAAAACTAATACAATTCTGTAAAGTTTAAAAATAAAATTAGAAAAAAAAAAAAGAAATATATGGTTAAATATAGACTTCCCTGGTGGCTCAGATGGTAGAGAATCTGCCTGCAATGCAGGAGACCTGAGTTTGATCCCTGGCTCAGAAAGATCCCCTGGAGAAGGAAATTGCAACCCACTCCAGCGTTCTTGGAGAATTCCATGGACAGAAGAGCCTGGTGAGCTACAGTCCATTGGGGTCACAAAGAGTGGGACATGATTGAGGGCCAACACTTTCACATGGTTAGATCTGTCACATGAGTGTATGTTTCTTGGTTTTTGTCTCATCACAACAAAGATTTGGAGTGATGGACATTAAAGCCCCCACGGCATGTCACAGCTCCTGCGTCTTGGACAGACCGTGTTATAGCTCTCAGGTCTTGAATGGACCATGTTATAGCTCTAAGACAAATCAGTGTTACAGCTCACTGTTACAGCTCTATTTTATTTAGAAGATAGAAGAAAAATCCATCTTCGAGTTGTGAGGGCACGTTGATCCAAAGATGCAAAGAGAAGAGCGCCCCAGCGCGTGGGAGAGAGAGAGAGAGCTAGGTTTGGCTCCTCTATTTATATGTTTTTCTCTCCCTGGGCCTGTCCTATGTAAATTGCGCCAGCCAGGAGTGTTGTTTGTTTTATCTGAGGTCCTCACTCTGGTCCTCGGACCTTCCTTTGTTCTATTTTCGCGGGCTTTTCCCTTCCTTGTCTTTTAGCCACTGCCATTCTGGACTCCTTTTCCCTATTCTACCTACCTAACAGATCTTATTATGGTTAATAACAATAACAATTAATGGGATATACTTCATGAAAAAGTCTTGTATACAATTTTAGGTAAGTAATATAAATAGCTATTTTGACAAATAGTAGGATAGATTTTAAAATTATTACTTTATATAAAGAAAGGCTTTCAACAAAGCAATTACACCCCCCTTTTGAAACAAAGTAATATAAGATATTTTAAAAGAATGTGTACTTTCAACATTTTTTTCTCAATACAGTTCCTTGCTTTATTATCTTTTTCAAAAGAGTAAATTCAGTGTTTGAAATTTCAGACCCAGGGGAATGATATCTTAAAAACAAAACAAACAAAAAAACAGCTGTTAAAAAAAACACACTCGAGTAAATGTGAATATGGGGAGAGAGAAGGACTTCCTCAGGCAAATCTAATTTTAATCTTGCTGCTGAGTCACTTCAGTCATGTCCGACTCTATTCGACCCCACAGACGGCAGCCCACCAGGATGCCCCATCCCTGGGATTCTCCAGGCAAGAACACTGGAGTGGGTTGCCATTTCCTTCTCCAATGCATGAAAGTGAAAAGTGAAAGGGAAGTCGCTAAATTGTGTCCGACCCTCAGCGACCCATGGACTGCAGCCTGCCAGGTTCCTCCATCCATGGGGTTTTCCAGGCAAGAGTCCTGAAGTAAGGTGCCATATCTTGGGCTTCAGCATTTACTTGCTTTGTAAATTTGAAAAAAGGTGCTTACTTTTTATGGAACTTTAGTTTCTCTTTTAATATGGAGAACATAATATCTAACTTAAAGGTTGTTTTGCGGATTAGAAGAAAACTGTAAAGAGTGTATGGCAGAGTCCTAGCATAGAGAAGACAGTGGGTGCTAGTGATTTCCATTTGCAGTGTTCTTGAAATTATCTCATAGATATGGCAACCTTACCTACTTCACAGCTTTACTTCACACCAAAGAGTAGGGTGAGTTACGCTTTAAACCTGAGTGTGTGTGTGTGTGTGTGCGCACGTGCTCAGTGGTGTCTGACTCTTTGTGACCCCATGGACTGTCTATGGAATTTTCCAAACAAGAATACTAAAGTGGGTTGCCATTTCCTGGGATCTTCCCAATCCAGGGATTGAACCTGTATCTCTTGCATCTCCTGCATTGGCAGGCATATTCTTTACCACTGTGCCACCTGGGAAACCCCAAAGCCGAGTAGTGGCTGAAAAATTGCCTGTCCCTTTATTAAAAAAGGTAGGCAATCTGGCTTAATGTAATCACATTTAGGTATCATAATATCTCAATATAAAATTAATACTACGCTAGAGAGTTTAAAGTAATGGCATTAATGATGACAATTTGAAAATAAGGAAATTAGTATGGCAGGTGTGATGAAAGCTTTCAAACAATAATAGGACAGTTTCCTATTATTTCTGTATATCAGCAATTATACTGTATTGAGGCTTAATTACTGTGACATCTTATGCTTCTCTTCCACAAAAAGGATAAAAAAAAAGAGGTGATATTATCTTTATTTACTGGAGGGGATAATAAGGCTTAGGAAAATTAAGTCACATAGCAAGGTCATTAAACTTGATAGGACTTTACTGCTTCCTCAGTTCTTTCTTTGGTTCTTGTATCACCAGCCCTTCTCAACCTTAGTAATAACTTAAATGACATGCAATCAGAAAGACCTTCCCTAGGAAAATAAAGTAGTTGTCTTGTATTTTTGATCACACATTAGTATTTTTCATCGTATTTATGATGTTTTATAATGGTTTCATTTACATAATTACCTACTGTGTCTTTCTGACACTCCAATGTAAATTTCCTCAGTCTGGTGGAAGACTGGTGGAAAGTTCCTAGTTTTTATCTTACTAATTATTGTATCCTCAACTTTTAAAGAGTACTTAGTATATAGTAGGTCCTCTACAAATATCTGTTTGAAAGAGAAAAGGAAGGAAAAAAGTGATTTATTTCCTTTTATTTGTTATAAAATGTAGTGGACTAAATGGTAACCCCAAACATTTTAGATTCTAACCCCTGAAAACTGTGCATGTTACCTTACATGATAAAATTTGTGCTAAATGAGCTTAGATTAGCCACGTGTGCCTTAACTGCCATCACAAGGGTTCTAATTGGAGAGGCAGAGAGAGATCAGACACCAAGGAGAAAGTGATATGAAAACAGAGACAGGGAACAAATTGATGGGGCTTCAAGCCAAGGAATGCCAGTACCGAACATAACCTGAGGAAGAGAGGAATGGATTTTCCCCTAGAACCTCCAGAGGAAGAGTGGTCCTGTCAATACCTAGATTTTGGCTTAACAAAACTGATTTTGGACTTCTGGCCTCCAGAATGCAAAACAGTAAATATCTGTAATTTTAAACTACCTACCATTTTGTGGTAATTTATTAGACCAGCCATAGGAAACTAACACATATACTATTTAAAACATAGAAAAAAATAAAAATAGTAACTTAATTCCTATATGTTCCTACCAAATATAATATTAATATTTATCATATATGATTCAGATATTTTTAGAAACAGTGAAGCTACAGTAGTACTCTTTCCATGCCACCCAAACTCCCCAAGGGTAGGCACTACCTTGAGGTAAGTGTGAATTCTTCCTATGCATGTTTTCATATTTCACTAGACATTTATGCATCTCTAATCAATATAAGATTGTGTTAAAATTTATGTCACTGTTAACTTTTACATAAATAGTGGAGTAGGAAATGTCAACCAACTCCAGTATTCTTGCTTGGAAAATTCCATGGACAGAAGAGCCTAGCAGGCTACAGTTTATGGGGTTGCAGAATCAAGACAACTGAGCAACTGAGCTCACACACACATTTATGTCTATATGCAATATTTAGTCACTAAACATTATGTTTCTAAAAATTTTTATCTAAATGTCTATTCTTCTAGTTCACTCATTTAAAATGTAAGACCATTTTGTTTAAGACCAAACATCTATTTATTTTCTTTTGATGAATATTTATGTGGTTTCTAATTTGTTTTCATTGCAAACAATGCAATTAACATCTCTGAGCAGGTTTTCTTGTATATTGTTTGAGACTTCATCTAGCAAATATTCTTAGAAATGGTCCTGTTGAGCTGTTGGAAAAGTACATATTCACCTCTATTGGCTACTGGCAAATTGCTAAACAAAATGATTATACCATTATATAATTCACTGTGAGTTCATGGCTGTTTCTATTTCCACATTCTGTGTGAAATGGTATCTCAATTTTAAAAACATTTTCATTTCCCTACTTACAAATGATATTGGACTTTTGCTAATCTGATTGCTTGCTCTTTGGATTTTTGAATTTTTCAATGAATATCCTTTGGCCCTTTGTGTGTATATGTGTGTGTGTGTGTGTGTGTGTGTGTGTGTATCTGCTGGGAGTGGGAGGGGGTAGATATGTTACTATTTTTAGCAGTTTTTAATATATTATGAGTAATACTTTAGTTTTATGTTCAAAATGTCTTCTACCAATCTTCTGTCTATGATTTACTTTTTATCAGGTCTTTTCTCATATGTGTTTTTTTTTTAATTTTAATGAAGTCAAATCTACCTTTCTTGTAATTTATGGGTTGTTTTGCATGTGTGTTTCGTAAAAGCTATCCCGTTATATGTTTAAAACATTAAAGCTTAGTTTTCTGCACTTAAGCCCTTAAACTTTCTGGAAATTACTTTGTGAGTGACAGAGTAAATATTTCATTTATTATTTCCACATGATTAGAAAAATGTGCCTCCATATTTAACTGAATTATTGTGAATCAATTCAATGGATAATGGGCAACTAAAAATATAGGCTAAAGAAGTTTCAAAATTAAAAGAAAAATGTGGTGCCCCAAATAACTCCATAACTGTTGAGTTTAATCCTCTGCCTTTTGAAGCAATACTCTAGGACACTCCAGGCATCAGCACACATTCATCTTTGGTTCTGTTGTTGACACACAAGATCTAGACTTAAACAGAAAACAGTGCTTGAGAAAATAGAAAAGTTCATCTCTAAGTCAATGTTTAGATAAGCATCTCTCTTGAATTCCATACTAATTATAATTCAACCTACAGGAAAGTTTTATACTGACAAGTGGTTATGGTGATTTCTAAATGTCAAATCTGCTGTGGTAATGCTGACTTCATTCACTCAGGTTTCAGGTATAGGTAATAGTATCCTGAGTGAGAAAGTCAAGGTTCCTGAACCAAGCACAACAAAGGGGGAAGATAGACTATATAATTAGGTACATTAACAAATAAGAGTTATTTTAGTAATCAATAGATGCTATGCTGCTGCTGCTGCTTCTAAGTCGCCTCAGTCGTGTTTGACTCTGTGCGACCTCATGGACTGCAGCCTACCAGGCTTCTCCATCCATGGGATTCTCCAGGCAATAACACTGGAGTGGGTTGCCATTTCCTTCTCCAAATAGATGCTATACATAACATAAAACCAATTGATGTAATAGAGAGGGATGAGGGTAAGATTCTTAGGCAGGATGATCAGGAAAAAAGTTCCTGAAGGGAGTAACAACTGATCTGTGACCTTACTGACAAGAAGGAGCCTATCATGCTAGATATGGGGACAGATGCTCTAGGATGAGGAAGTAATATGCACAAATAACACATATGAACGTGCTCGAGGAAGAATAAGAAAATTAGTGTGACTGGAACACAGGAAGCCATAAAGACAGAGTCAAAGAGGTGTATATGTGTAATTTTACCCTAAGTGTAGGATAAAAACCTGGAGTGGTTTTAGGTAGGGATGTGGATTGGTTTAGTTCATGTTTCAAAAGACACTTCAGAAGGCCTCTTGGTTAGCTCAGTCAGTAGAAATGAGATCCTAAGAGACCACTCAAGATAATAATAGATGAATGTATTATAAGAGACAAAAGTGGCCTGAGTGACCAACCAGGATGTTTTTGTAGATTTTATAGTATTCTGGCAAAAATATTGAAGTCCTGGGCTAATGTTGTTTGTAGTAATAATATAACTACACATATTTGATAAATATATATATATATATGTTAGAGTTAAATATTTTATATATACATATATATATATATTTTTTTTTGAGATAATTTTTCAAGGTATAACAAGGATGACTTTTTAATGAAGGAACGATGGATGTGGAAGGAGGGAAAGAAGGAAATCTAGCATGGCTTTGTGGTTTGGGACTTAAAACAGTGTTGTGAATATATCATTTACTACCATGGATAAAGTGGAAGAAGGGCATATTTTTGTAGAGATGAGGTAGATGATAATTAAGTTCTGTAATATTTCTGTCATGATATGCTTACTATTTATTCAGGTAAGAAGTGACAATAAGCAGATGATCAATTTAAAAAAAGTGTATTTCTACTCTTTTGCCCTAAACCATCTGGTAGTGAACACAGTTTTATTTACAATAGCATAAAAATAACAAAATGCATAAGAATTAATATGGCAAAAGTAAAGCAAGACTTTTTACAATATAAACTATAAAATATTAAAAGAAATTAAATGAAAATAAATAAACAGAAAGCAATTCTATGCACAAGACTGAATATTAAGATGACAACATTCTTTAAATTGATCTACAAATTTAGCATAATCCTTATTAAAAATCCCAAAGACTATTTCTCCAGATTTGGAGTAGTAGATACTTAAAGTTGTTTGGGAATACAAGGGGGTAAGAATAGCCAAAACAAGTTTTGTAAAGAGTAGCAAAGTTGTCTGACTCATAATTCTCAGTTTCAAATTCAGTTACAAAGCCACAGTAATCTAAACATCACTAGGATGGATATCTTGATCAACGAGATAGAATTGCAATCCAGTAAATAAATCTATACATCTGTAGTCAGCTAGTTGACTTTTGATAAGGGTGCCAAGATAATTTAATAGGGAGAGAACAGTCTCTTCAACAAACGATGCTATTACAATTGGATATTCACTTGTGGAACAATGAAACTGGACCCCTTCAGACCAAAACAAAAATTAACTCTAAGTAGGTCAAAGGCTTAAATGTAAGATACAAATCTATAAATATCAAAGAATGATCCATAGGGATAAGTCTTTGTGACCTTGGATTCAGTAATGCTTTCTAAGTTAAATAAGTTGGTCATCATAAAAATTAAATACTTTTGTGCATCAAAGTGTAAGGAATGCAAAGACAACCCATAAATAAGAGAATATTTTCAAATGAAATAACTGATAAAGATCTATATGAAGACTAAATTAAAAAAAAACTTGTAAATCAACAACTAAAAAACAAATAAAAATAGGGAAATGGTAGGAATGGGTGTTTTGCTTGATAAAATGTACAATATGTGCATGAAAATTGCTCAACATCATTTGTCTTTAGGAAAATGAAAACCAAAACTACAGTAACTACAGTATTTGAATAACTACATTCAAAAAGATGGACAATAACAAATGTTTATGAGCATGTGGAGAGCTTAAGTTCCTAATATACTGTGTTGATAATATAATGGTGCAACAGCTGTGGAGTTGTGAAAAGCTAAGAATCACGTCTTTACATGACTAGGCAACTTCTACTCTTGGGTATATTCCTGAGAATAAGAAACACCATAGGCACCCCCCACCCCCCCCGCAAACACACACAAACCACTTGCATGCAAATGTTTAGAGTAGCATTATTTATAATAAACAAAATGTGCTTTAAACAACCTAAATGTCCATCAAACAATGTGTTGGTAAATATGATATATCTATACAATGGGATATTAGTAATTATTAGAAGAAATTAGTGATACATGGAGGAACTACCTTAGCTACAACATGGATGAACTTGGAAGATATTACCTAAGAGAAAGGAATTAGTCACAAAACACCACCTATTATATGATTCCCTTTATATGTAATGTCCAGAATGGGAAAAGATATACATAGGGAGAAGGTAGATTAATGGGTTGCCAGGAGCTGAGGAGAGAGGGGATTGGAAGTAACTGCTAATTGGTACTTGGTTTCTTGCGGGGGAATAAAATATCCTAAAATTAGATTATCATAATGGTTTTACAACTCTGTGAATATAGTAAAAATGTTGACTTGTGTATGTTAAATAAGTAGATAGCATGGTATGTAAATCTTATTGCAATAAAACTGCTAAAAAATAAAAGAAAAAACTGGAAATAAGATCTACAATATGAATATTATCTAAACAGAATTTTCTTTTTTAGAAATATGACTGCATAAAGCCTTTATATATCTTTATATAATAATTAAGACAAATGTTCATAGAAATATTTCATGCAATAATATCATTTTCAATGTTTGCAGGTTTTAGAAACTTTTCTTAAAAACATTACTTCCATATTTGAAAGTAAATGCAATGAAAAGGATGTGAGATAGGAAATAAGTAACTGTTCCTGTTACACTGCTTTGACAATAGCAAAAATCATTGATAAAATCTCTTCATACATTTCTGTACAGAAAGCATGTATTTATGAATAATGGGTGACATACAGGTGCACTTAATATCTAAATACCAGTATTACTTAATGTTTAAGAACACAGTCCTCAGAGTCAACTTGCTTTGTTGTCTTTGAAAACAGCAACAATCAAAAAACATGATTCAAACAGAATATTTTGCAGAATGAATTTTTTTATTCATATGAAACAGAAATAAAAAATAACTTAATTTCTTCCTACTGCTAAATCCAATCAATCAATTTACTGTATTTAAATGCAGTGTGAAAGCATTTGGCCAAATGCCTAAATGCAATAGGAAGAGCTGCATTTTTATGTATGCTAAAAGGGCCACGCAGTATTTACTGCTAATGAAAGGAAGAAAAATTTCTACTGTAGAACATTGACAATTGTTAGGAATAAAAATAACTGAAAGTCCCAGCCTTTCATATATATTCATATATATGAATATCTGCAGAGATGATGAAAACCTCCATGCCTACAAGAAATAATAGCAAGGTCACTTATTGAAAAAAATTAATTTTAGGGTGAGAAAAGGTGAATTTAGCTGGAAGATACTTGAGAGAAAAAAATAAATTAGGAAACATAATCAATAGATAAAGGGTAGGAGGTCATTAACCACAGGCAATGCTGATTTTTTTGTGTGAACTTAAAATGAATACTATGTAGATTCTTTTTTGAAGTATATTTTAGCTAAAATATTATAAACTATTCAGAAACAATGTAAGTACAATTTATAATTGAGTCCCTTCACCTAGAAATATTTCAAAAAATTATTCTGAAGGTCAAAATATAACAGCTCTGATGAGCATATGAGAGTAAGAGCATCAATAGAAACTCATGTTCAAAACATGAAGGACTAAATAAACAGTTCCAATGGCCTTAACTTGCTATGTTGCTATTTGTATTTGATCTCTGAACAGCAAGGCACCATGTGACTCAAAGAAGCAAATACTGTGTCATCTAGTGCTACATTTACCATAGTACATCAAGAAAGGACTTTAGCACCTAACATGGAACGAAAGTTTATCCATTTATCAGAGAAGTTATATTTTAGAAAGTTTTTATGTACAAAGCAATTGAGTATAACTAACTGAACAAAGCTAGTGGAGGTGATGGAATTCCAGTTGAGCTATGTCAAATCCTGAAAGATGAAGCAGTGAAAGTGCTGCACTCAATATGCCAGCAAATTTGGAAAACTCAGCAGTGGCTACAGGGCTGGGAAAAGGTCAGTTTTCATTCCAATCCCAAAGAAAGGCAATGCCAAAGAATGCTCAAACTACCGCAATATTGCACTCATCTCACATGCTAGTAAAGTAATGCTCAAAATTCACCAAACCAGGCTTCAGCAATACGTGAACCGTGAACCTCCAGATGTTCAACCTCGTTTTAGAAAAGGCAGAGGAACCAGAGATCAACTTGCCAACATCCTCTGAATCATGGAAAAAGCAAGAGAGTTCCAGAAAAACATCTATTTCTGCTTTATGGACTATGCCAAAGCCTTTGACTGTGTGGATCATAATAAACTGTGGAAACTTCTTCAAGAGATGGGAATACCAGACCACCTGACCTGCCTCTTGAGAAACCTGTATGCAGGTCAGGAAGCAACAGTTAGAACTGGACATGGAACAACAGACTGGTTTCAAATAGGAAAAGGAGTATGTCAAGGCTGTATATTGTCACCCTGCTTATTTAACTTATATGCAGAGTACATCATGAGAAACGTTGGGCTGGAAGAAGCACAAACTGGAATCAAGATTGCCAGGAGAAATATCAATAACCTCAGATATGCAGATGACACCACCCTTATAGCAGAACATGAAAAAGAGATAAAGAGCCTCTTGATGAAAGTGAAAGAGGAGAGTGAAAAAGTTGGCTTAAAGCTCAACATTCAGAAAACGAAGATCATGGCATCTGGTCCCATCACTTCATGGGAAATAGATGGGGAAACAGTGGAAACAGTGTCAGACTTTATTTTTCTGGGCTCCAAAATCACTGCAGATGGTGACTGCAGCCATGAAATGAAAAGACACTTACTCCTTGGAAGGAAAGTTATGACCAACCTAGATAGCATATTGAAAAGCAGAGACATTACTTTGCCAACAAAGGTCCTTCTAGTCAAGGCTATGGTTTTTCCAGTAGTCATGTACGGATGTGAGATTTGGACTGTGAAGAAAGCTGAGCGCTGAAGAATTGATGCTTTTGAACTGTGGTGTTGGAGAAGACTCTTGAGAATCCCTTGGACTGCAAGGAGATCCAACCAGTCCTTTCTAAAGGAGATCAGTCCTGGGTGTTCATTGGAAGGACTGATGCTAAATCTGAAATTCCAATACTTTGGCCACCTCATGCGAAGAGTTGACTCATTGGAAAAGACTGATTTTGTGAGGGATTGGAGACAGGAGGAGAAGGGGACAACAGAGAATGAGATAGCTGGATGGCATCACTGACTCTATGGACGTGAGTTTGAGTGAACTCTGGGAGTTGGTGATGGACAGGAAGGCCTGGAGTGCTGCAATTCATGGGGTCACAAAGAGTCGGACACGACTAAGCAACTGAACTGAACTGAACTGAAACCAAAAAGAGATGCACATAATTCTTCATTGGAAAAACAACACCCTTTAAATTTTTTTCCTTAATAGATTTTGTCTTTTAGAGTAATTTTAGATTAATAGCAATAATGAGTACAGAGGTACAGAGGTTTCCCATATATAACATATATATATATATATATATATATATACACACACACACATATATATATATGCAATTCATTGGGTCACAAAGAGTCGGACACGGCTGAGCGACTGAACTGAACTGAACTGATATACACATATATATAGCCAATTCATTATGTTAAATTAATGAACCTATATTAACTTTGTATCATTTAAAGTCCATACTTTACCTTAGGGTTTACTCTTGGTGTTGCAAATTCTACAGGTGTGAACAAATGTATAAGGGGATATATCCACCATTATAGGATCACACAGAGTAATTTCACTGCCATAAAAATCCGCTGTTTTTGCCTATCCATTCCTCTCAACCCTTAACCCCAGAAAACCACTGATTTTTTATCATACTGTCTCCATAGTTCTTCCTTTTTAGAGTGTCTTGTGGTTGGAGTCATATAATATTGTAAACTTTCCAGACCGGCTTTTTCACTAGGTAATGTACGTTTATGTTTCTTCTACGTCTTTTCAGGATTTGATAGCTCATTTCTTTTTAGTGCTGTGTCACATTCCAGTGTTGCCACATTATTATTACCCATTCATCTACTGAAGGTTATCTTCCAGGTTTTGGAAAGTATGAAAAGAACTGCTGTAAATATCTGCCTGGTGGTTTTTATGTGGACATGTGTACTCAACTCATTTGGGTAAATACTGAGTAGGATTGCTCTATCACGTAGTAAGAATGTGTTTAGTTTTGTAAGAAATCATCAAACTATCTTCCAGAGTGGCTATACTATTTTGCATTCCAACAATGAATGTGAATTCCCATTGTTCCACATTCTGGCCAGCATTTGGTGTTGTCAGTATTCTGGTTTGGGGCATTCTAATAGGTGTGTCATGGTATCACAATGTTAATTTGAAATTCTCTGGTGATCTATGATGTAGAGCATCTTCTTATGTCCTTATTTTGTATTTATGTATCTTCTTTGTTGATGTGTCTATTAAGGTCTCTGAGCCATTTTTTCATCACAACAAGATTGCTTTCTTGTTAAGTTTCAAGATTATTTGTATGTTTCAGATAACAGTTCTTTATAAGATGTGTCTTTTGCAAACATTTTCTCCCAGTTTGTGGATTGTCTTTTTACTCTCTTAACAGTGTTTCTCAGAGAGCAGAAATAATTAATGAAGTCCAGCTTGTGGATTATTTTTATCATGGATTATGGCTTGCTTATATATAAAAAAAAAACTCTACATTTAAAATCATCTAGGTTTTACTCTACTGTCTTATAGAAGTATTACAGTTTTGCATATTACATTACATTTAGGTCTGTGATCCATTTTGAGTTAGCTTTTGTCATGTGTGGATGTTCTGTTCCAGTACCATTTTTCAAAAAGACTATTTTTGGTCCATTTCATTGCCTTTGCTCCTTTGCTAAAGATCAGTTTTGTTAAATATCAGTGGGGTCTAATTCTGGGTTTTCTATTCTGTTTTTCACTGGCCTTATAGATCAAGTTGTGAATAATAAACATCTTGAAAATTTTGAGTCTTCCTATCCACGAACATATAATATTTCTCCATTTATTTAGTTTTGTGGTATGTCTCATCAGAGTTTTGTAGTTTTCCTGTACAGATTTAAATATGTTTTGTTAGATCTAAGCCTAAGCATTTCATTTTCTTGGATACTAATGTAAGTGGTATGGCGTTTTTTTGTTTCATATTCCTCTTGTTCATTGCTAGTATATAGGAAAGCAACTTAACTCTATATATTTATAACTCTATATCCTACTACTTTGCTGTAATCATGTTATTTCCAGTAGGTTTTTAAAATGTTTTAGAATTCTTTCAGATTTTCTATATATACAGTTATGGCAACTGCAAAGACAGTTTTATTTTTTCCTTCACAATCTGTACATATTGTATTTCATTTTCTTGTTTTATTGCATTAGCTAGACTTCCAGTACAATGTGGAAAAGCAGTAGTGAGAGAAAACATCCTTGCTTTGCACTTGATCTTAGTGAGAAAGTGTTGAGCTCCTCACTAAGTATGATGTTATTTGTAGGACTGCTTTATAGATACTCTTTATCAAGTTGAATCTCCCTCTATTCCTAGTTTATTGAGAGTTTTTAATATGAATGGGTCTTGAATTTTGTCAAATGCTTTTTCTTCATACATTAATAGAATCATGTCATTTTTCTTCTTTAGTGTACTGATGTGGTAGAGTGGATTAATTGATTTTGGAATTGTGAACCACTCTTACATAACTGGGATAAACAGCATTTGCTCAAAGCCTTATAATTTGTTTTATACATTGCTGGATTCTATGTTCTAATACTTTTCATTGAAGATGTTTGCATCTCTGTTGATAAGAGATATTGGTTTGTAGTTTTATGTTTGTTTTTTCTTGTAATGCTGTTGTTTGATTTTGGTAGTGGGGTAATGCTGGCATGATAAGATGAGCTAGAAAGTATTCTTTGTGTTTCTATCTTTGTAAGAGATTGCAGAGAACTGGTATAATTTATTCCTTACATGTTTAGTAGAATTCACCAGTGAAGCCAGTTGGGCTGGCTACTTTCTGTTTTGGCACATAATTAATCATTGATTCAATTTAATTAATAGGTAGTTTATTCAAATGATTTCTTCTTGTATGAGTTCTGGAATATTATATTTTTTAAAAGAATTTGTCTACTTCACCTAGGTTATCAAATTTGTGGACACCGAGTTATTCATATATGTTCTTTATTATGCTTTTAATATTCATGGTTTCTACTGTGATGCTTCAACTTTCACTTCATATATTAGTAATACATGTCCTCTTTTTATATTAGCCTAGCTAGAGTCTTTTGGTTTTGTTGATCTTTTCAAAGAACTAGCTTTTTTTTCATTGATTTATCTCTATTAATTTCATGTTTTCAATTTGATTTCTGCTCTTTTATTTCTTTTCTTCTGTTTACTTTAGATTAAATTTGCTCTTTCTAGTTTTTGAAGATGGAAACTTAGATTATTGATTTTAGATCCTTTCTTTTCTAATATTTACATTAACTGCTATAAATTTTCTTCTTTTGTTGTATACCACAAATATTGATAGGCTAAAAACACTATCTTCGGAATATATTTTAAAAAGCTAACATAGTTCAAATGCAGAGATCAGATATTTTTAACTTTTAAAGATGTGTGTGTAAATATGTGTGCTTGGTGTTTTTGATTATTATTATTATTATGTGAGGAAATTGATTGTAAAATTATAGAGTAATAAATGCATGGGTAACAGTGAATTCAGGAATGTGCTTCACATGTTGTGATTTTACTCTTTTGGCATTAAAATCAACCTCCTAAGTGGTTTAGGAATTTCTTCTTTCTTTTAATTTTTTTTTTTTTTTTTAGATTTTTCATCCAATTTTCAGTTCTACAGCAATTCAAGGGAAAAGAAAAGGTCCACTGATGAAGTATATCCACATTTTATAGGTATCTCTAAAATTACTATGGTAATATCCCAGACAGACTGAGAACTGAATCTTCCAGGACCAGAGGTTTGAGATTTTCTCCCTTTATTCAAAGTAATCGACTATAATATGGAAAACAATTTTTTGTTTAATATTATTTTATTTTTAAACTTTACAATATTCTATTGGTTTTGCCAAATATCGAAATGAATCCACCACAGGTATACATGTGTTCCCCATCCTGAACCCTCCTCCCTCTCCCTCCCCATACCATCCTTCTGGGTCGTCCCAGTGCACCAGCCCCAAGCATCCAGTATCATGCATCGAACCTGGACTGGCGACTCATTTCATATATGATATTATACGTATTTCAAATCCATTCTCCCAAATCATCCCACCCTCTCCCTCTCCCACAGAGTCCAAAAGACTGTTCTATATATCAGTGTCTCTTTTGCTGTCTCGTATACAGGGTTATTGTTACCATCTTTCTAAATTCCATATATATGCGTTAGTATACTGTATTGGTGTTTTTCTTTCTGGCTTACTTCACTCTGTATAATAGGCTCCAGTTTCATCCACCTCATTAAAGTCGTATTTTTTCCAAATAATCACATAATCAGAGCATTGATTACAATCCACAAACAAGCCTCTCCCTTCTGTCCAGGTTTGATCAGAGTCAGGATGGAGAACTTTCATTGTGAGAATTTTCATTCCTCCAACATGCACTTGTTGACTCATCCACCAGTTATTTTTTGACAGATCATAATTTCAATGTCATGTAAGTCAGTGTTGTATATTAGTAGTTGTCTTTTGGGAAATTATAAAGTGTAAAGTTCTTCAAAATCCTGAAACTTACTTTAAAGATTTTAATTTTGTTAGCAAATTTACCTCTTCCGTTGGAGAAAAAAAAAAAAAAAAAACTTTCCTGTCTGCTGGAATTAACAGCAACTGTTTTTGAAAGCACACAGAGAATATGCTAGTGATTCAACTATAGGATATCATAGAAGTATTAAACGATGTGATAATAAGTAGAAATTTTTGATCCTTACTAAAACATTATTTGAGTTATTTTTTCCTGATAAATTATTTATATATAGATAGAGCCTGAAGCAGACTTTGTTACTAAGATTTGATACATCATGTATTCATTATTGAGCTTGCCTGATGACTCAGCTAGTAAAGAATCTGCCCGCAATACAAGAAACCTGGGTTTGATCCCTGGGTTGGGGAGATACCCTGGAGAAGGGAATGGGTACTCCAATATTCTGACCTGGAGAATTCCATGGACTGTGGAAAATTCTGAAAGAGATGGGAATACCAGATCACCTGATCTGCCTCTTGAGAAATTTGTATGCAGTTCAGGAAGCAACAGTTAGAACTGGACATGGAACAATAGACTGGTTCCAAATAGGAAAAGGAGTTCATCAAGGCTGTATATTGTCACCCTGTTTATTTAACTTATATGTAGAGTACATCATGAGAAACGCTGGACTGGAAGTAGCACAAGCTGGAATCAAGATTGCTGGGAGAATATCAATAACCTCATATATGCAGATGAGACCACCCTTATGGCAGAAAGTGAAGAAGAACTAAAAAGCCTCTTGATGAAAGTGAAAGAGGAGAGTGAAAAAGTTGGCTTAAGCTCAATATTCAGAAAACAAAGATCATGGCATCTGGTCCCATCACTTCATGGGAAATAGATGGGGAAACAGTGGAAACAGTGTCAGACTTTTATTTTTCTGGGCTCCAAAATCTCTGCAGATGGTGATTGCAGCCATGTTAAAAGACGCTTACTCCTTGGAAAGAAAGTTATGACCAACCTAGATAGCATATTCAAAAGCAGAGACATTACTTTGCCAACAAAGGTCTGTCTAGTCAAGGCTATGGTTTTTCCTGTGGTCATGTATGGATGTGAGAGTTGGACTGTGAAGAAGGCTGAGAGCCAAAGAATTGATACTTTTGAACTGTGGTGTTGGAGAAGACTCTTGAGAGTCCCTTGGACTGCAAGGAGATCCAACCAGTCCATTCTGAAGGAGATCAGCCCTGGGAATTCTTTGGAAGGAATGATGCTAAAGCTGACCAGTACTTTGGCCACCTCATGCGAAGAGTTGACTTATTGGAAAAGACTCTGATGCTGGGAGGGATTGGGGGCAGGAGGAGGAGGGTACGACAGAGGATGAGATGGCTGGATGGCATCACTGACTCGATGGACGTGAGTCTGAGTGAACTCTGAGAGTTGGTGATGGACAGGGAGGCCTGGCGTGCTGCAGTTCATGGGGTCACAAAGAGTCGGACACGACTGAGTGACTGATCTGATCTGATCTGATCTGTACATCCATGGGGTGTCAAAGAGTAAGACAATCTGGACTAAGAATGAATCTTTTATATATCATTTAATAAACATAGTATCTTGTGGTTTTGATATGTTAATACATAAAATTCATGTCTCATATATTCATCATAGATACTTATATATAGATATTTAGAGTATATATTACTAAAAGGCACATGGTTATTCTATCTCTATCTGGAGATAGAATATATTGGTATCTATATCTACTAGTAGTTTAAAATTATTTGGAATTCTGCATCTTTCTTTTTAGCCTCATATTGATGTAAGTAGATGCTTCTTCCTAAAGATGGAAATGCTGATGTGAAGTCAAAGGAACGTTAATATCTAATCATTTATTTTTCAGGAAAGTGCTTGATATTGAACATCATACAAACATTTTGTCATTTACATAGCCAAATGAGATTTGATGAATAGTGAAATCTAACTGCTATGTAATACATAGTAATAGGTTTTTTGAAGGGAACATATTAGTTGGAAAGTTTGAATATCATCTTCATCTCTATTAGTCCACATCTTGCAAGAGAAGCTAAAAATGACAGAATTCTTCCTATTTCTGTTTCTTTTTTCATAGAATATAAGTATGAGGTTTTTAATCCTAGCTAGTAGGACCAAGGAGAAGGCAACGGCACCCCACTCCAGTACTCTTGCCTGGAAAATCCCATGGGCAGAGGAGCCTGGTAGGCTGCAGTCCATGGGGTCACAAAGAGTTGGACACGACTGAGCGACTTCCTTTTCACTTTTCACTTTCATGCATTGGAGAAGGAAACGGCAACCCACTCCAGTGTTCTTGCCTGGAGAATCCCAGGGATGGGGAAGCCTGGTGGACTGCCATCTATGGGGTTGCACAGAGTCGGACACGACTGAAGTGACTTAGGAGCAGCAGCAGCAGCAGCAGTAGGACCAAAGCCTTCCCAGGTGGCACTAGTGGTAAGGAATCCACCTGGCAATGCAGGAGACATAAGAGATGTGGGGTCAATCTCTGGGTAGGAAGATACCCTGGAGAAGGACATGGCAACCCACTCCAGTATTTTTGCTGAGAATCCCATGGACAGAAGAGCCTGGGCATAGGGTCACAAAGAATTAGATATGACTGAACTTAAAGTAAGTGTGCATGGGAGCTATGGGAGAAAAAAAAAAAAAAATATATATATATATATATATAAAAATTAAAGAGAAGCAAAGAATGTGAAAGAGATGATCCTGTCTTCCCCATTCTGTCATGTATATGTCAGATATATGTACCTACATCTGCCAATAATTTTGACACTAGCAGATAAAGAGGGAGAACAATTATGGATGATATATTGAATTACTAAATCTGGAAATATTTCCCTCCATATATGTTGTTATGTGAGATTCTTTAAAGCCTCTTTCAATTAGACACTTTATTTCTTGCATTTGAAAGCATCTGAACGGATACACCCATCTCATCCTATCCATCTATATGTACTTTCAGATATCCTGGGAAAGCATTTTTTATTGGAACATAATCACTTTAAAATGTTAGTTTCTGCTGTAAAACATCGTGGGTCAGCCTTATGCATACGTATATTCTCCTCCGTCTTTAACCTATCTCCCACCCTCCCATCCCACCCATGTGGGCCATCACAGAGCATCCAGCTGAGCTGCTATAGAGCAGCTTCCTGCTAGCTATCTATTTTACACATGGAAATGTATATATGTAATTGCTACACTCTCAATTCATCCCACCCTCTCATTCCCCCTCTGTGTCCACCAATCTGTTCCCTACGTCTGCACCTCTATTCAAACCCTGCAATCCCACTATTGGGCATATACCTGAGAAAACCATAACTCATAAAGATACATGTATGCCAGTGTTTGCTGCAATGTTATTTACACTAGCAAGGACATGAAAGCAACCATGACAGATGAATGGATAAAGATGATGTGGTACCTATGTACAATGGAATATTACTCAGCAATAAAAAGGAACAAAGTTGAATCAGTTGAAGTGATATGGTTGAATCTAGAGCCTGCCATACAGAGGGAAAGCACGTTTTGAATTGATTTCTCTTCACATCTTTTAAATTCTCTTGGCTATAGCACCACATCTTTGACTTGGAATACCACAGCAGTCCCCTAAATGTATTTCCTGCTTCCACTTTTGCCCTCGTTAAAAGTAAAACATAACAGCTAGAAATGTATCTTTCAAAAATATGCATTATTATGTCAATTTCCTGCTTAAAATTCTCCAGAACTTCCCCAATGGACTTAGTGGAAAAAATCTACTGCTTCTTCTGGCCACACCCTTATGTCATCAACTCTTGCCCTCCTCTCCATCCTTCTCTCTCATACTGCTCTCTGTCTTATTTGCTTTGCTTTAGCCATATTGAAAAATTTTGGTTTCACAGATATATCAAGCTGGTTCCATTTTAGGTTTTTTCCATAAACATTCATGCTGCCTATAATGGTTATCTTACTGACTTTGTAATAGAATCACCTTTGATATTCATTCATTCAGCCTAAAATGGTATCTCCTCAGGAAGAGTTTCCATGACAATTTAATTTAGCCATTCAGTGTTCTCTTTCATAGCACTCATTTTAGTTATCTGAATAGTATTTATTGGTCTGTGTTTTCTTTTGTCCATATATTAACTAGATATTTTAAAAATCTGACTCACCTCAACTTCCTGTGAGGAAAAACTGAAGTATCTTGATTTCATATTTTACACATTTGTAATATGACTGGTCTCAGAATATTTTCAGTTTATATTTGTTGGGCTTCCCTGGTGGCTCAGATGGTAAAAAATCTACCTGCAATGCAGGAGACCAGGATGAGATTCCTGGATTGGGAAGATCTCCTAGAGAAGGTAATGGCTACCAATTCCAGTATTCTGGCCTGGAGAATTCCATGGACAGAGGAGCCTGGTGTGCTACAATCCATGGGGTCACAAAGAGTCAGACATGACTGAGCAAATAACACTTTCACTTTCACACTTGATGTTTGTTAATTATGAAAAAGTGCTCAGTCTCTTGTCATCTCTCCAATCTTAGTTTTATTTTATTTATATCAATGAACTGGCTTTTTTTGTGTTTTTCCCTACTTCTTTGTGATAAGTTGTTGTTCTTCAGTTGCTCAGTCAGACTAGTTTGATTTCCTTGCAGTCCAAGGGACTCTCAAGGATCTTCTCCAACACCACATTTCAAAACCATGAATTCTTCAGCATTCAGCTTTCTTTCTGCTCCAACTCTGATATCCATACATCACTACTGGAAAAACCATAGCTTTGACTATACAGACCTTTGTCTGCAAAGTAATAAGTCTGATCCAGAGAATTCTATCACACTTGGATATATTGACAAAACTAAATTTCCAAGCCTAGAAAATTAATAATTTCTAGACTATGGCAAAGCCTCTTATGGCTTTTAAATATTCTTCCAGAGTATCTGGGCCAAATTTTTTTTAAAGGAAAACCCTTTACTTTTGTCCTGAATGTCCTTAAATTGCATCTTAGATTTTTTCCTGTATGTATTCCTTGCTCCTCAACTCCCTGCATTAGTGTGAAAGAATTCTTGATGATGCCAAATTTACTGCCTAAATGATTATTTTATTCTCTTTCTGGATTTTTTGGAGGAATTATTGAATATGAATTAAAGTAATTTTTAAAAGGAAATTTTCCTTGTTTCATTTTCCCATTCTAAACCTGATTTAATAAATACATTAAATTGCAATGAACATATTACAAGAACATGCTTAATTTCTTTGTAAATGGAATATAGTTCTAATAAGGTACCATGGACTTTAATTTCATAAGGAAAAATCTCTTAGATCATGAGATTTCATATTACTAATAGAACATGAGTTTAGGTTCCTTTATCACACCACTTAAAAACTGCAACATGGCCTTAGGTTTTAATGCTTTACTACTTGGTTCAAGGCTTCTTCAGAATGAAGTCCATTTTTATAACTCCAATGCTTTGCAAAGTGTCTGACACCTAAGAAGTATGCAAAATTTTTTATTAAATTAGTCTATAGTGTTCATGATGCTTGCAGTGGTAGGTTAGAGGTGGCGGAAACAAGAGAAAATCAAAAGTCTTCTAATCCACTTGAAAAGAAAAGACAAAGCTTACTTCCTTTAGAAACTGACATATTAAATTTATTTTCAACATGAATATTTATCCACTAAACACAGCTGATGCCATGTCATTCCATTCTCATACCTACCTCTTTTCACATAAAATGTCCTATGCTCATATTTTCATCTCTCTTTGCTTCAATCTCACTTTTTTCCCTTGGACTTCAACTTTATTTTCTTATTTTTCAATGTGATATATCTCTATTCAACTGAGATTGACCTCATAGATTGGTTAATTCATACCAAACACGTTAACCTTTTTCCTTATTGCCTTTCAACTAGAGACTAGACATTTTGGACTGGTTCTTCACAAATCCCTTTTCAGCTTAAGATGGCCAAGTGGCAGGATTCTTATAAGTGGGACATACAAATTGTCTTATAGTAGAAAAATATTGCTTCTTCTACTAAAGTGGCAGATTTTACTAGAGCTTACCATCTAGTTCTTTCCTGAATCTGAATATATTATCTGGAGCTACAGTGTCTTTTTATTTTTTTTTTATTTTTTAAGCATAGAAAGGGCAACTGAATCAAAGAGATACTGGACCTGACTTTATTGTTCAACAATGTGGTTCACTGACTGTCTCCACGTTTCTTATCATCCAGAGAAATAAATCTATTAAAATATTCTCATATCGGCCAAGTAATAGTCATCATTTGTCCAAGACCAACCAAGATATTATCACATCTGTGATGAAATTCACAGCCCTTCTGGATGAACCTGATCGTGCCCTTACCTGACATCTCTCCATTACTTGTTTATAGTGCTTCTTTAAATCAGAGTTCTTCTTAAATGCTATACCTGCTGTGGTGTTTTTCTCACTTGCTTCTAGATTGTGATCTTCATGAGGGCACAGGCTATATTTTATTTATTTTTGAATGCTCACTCCTTGGAAAGAAAGTTATGACCAACCTAGATAGCATGTTAAAAAGCAGAGATATTACTTTGCCAACAAAGGTCTGTCTAGTCAAGGCTATGGTTTTTCCAGTGGTCATGTGTGGATGTGAGAGTTGGACTATGAAGAAAGCTGAGCACTGAGGAATTGATGCTTTTGAACTGTGGTGTTGTAGAAGACTCTTCAGAGCCCCTTGGACTGCAAAGAGATCCAACCAGTCCATCCTAAAGGAGACCAGTCTGGGGTATTCATTGGAAGGACTGATAATGAGGCTGAAACTCCAGTACTTTGGCCACCTGATACAAAGTTTTGACTCATTGGAAAAGACCTTGATGCTGGGAGGGTTTGGGGGCAGGAGGAAAAGGGGGCAACAGAGGATGAGATGTCTGGATGGCATTACCGACTCAATGCACATGAGTTTGGGTGAACTCTGGGAGTTGGTGATGGACAGGGAGGCCTGGGGTGCTGCAATTCATGGGGTCACAAAGAGTCAGACACGACTGAGTGACTGAACTGAACTGAACAAAATCTAGAACATGTCTTGGAATGTACAGTCATACAACCAGTGTATATTAAGCTGAAAACATTTTCATGGATTTGGTATGGGGGTAAAACAATTACTTGACCTCTGAGAAAATTATTTTTAGCCACTGCCCCTTGGTAACAATAGCCAATATGGTAAAGAGACAAATACTCTTTAACACAAAAGTGAAATAGGTTCAAAGAGGAATTAAGAGAAGGATATTTGTCCCCAAACTTTGCAGGCCATGAGGTCCTTGGTAGAAGACAATACAGTAAGTCTTACTGAGCCAGCTAGATATATCCATTCCTGAGGAAATCGCTCTTCCTTTATGGCAGAGATATTGAACAAGAATTAGTGGTACAACAGTCTATCCAAACCCCAAGAAGGCCAGAGTTAACTTGTGTTCAATTTTAAAATCAGACACATCTGGACATTCACATCTAATCAAACCCTCAGGTTCCCACATGTACTTCACAAAAGAGGGAAGGACAGCTAAAGTTTCTTTCTTGCAGAAGATACAAAGTTCCTGATCAAACAATTGTGAAACAATGAGTGGCCAAAGAAACCTTTTACACTTGTAAATACTTTTGAAATTGATACATTAAATTTAATAAGATATTAAGAAAACAGTTCAGACAGAGTAGAGGTATAGGTGGGCACTTCCAATTACCACTGAAATGATGAGCTTTCAAAAAGAATAAATGTGCTACTGAGTTCCTTCTGCTAACGACTATGAGCAGGAGTATACCTTGGTTCTGTATAGTTTTCTGGGCTTCCTGGGTGGTTCAGTGGGTAAAGAATCCACCTGCAATGCAGGAGACATAGGACATGCAAATTGTATTCCTGGGTCGGAAAGTTCCTTTGGAGAAGGAAATGGTAACTGACTCCAGTGTTTTTGTCTGAAAAGCCCCATGGACAGAGGAACTTTGTGGGCTACATGAGATAGCAAAAGAGTAAGACATGATTTATTGCCTAAGCAAGAACAAATATATATTAAATATATCTCATTAATTATATTAAGTATGCTTCATAGCATAAGGCTAACTTCTATACTTTAGTTCCAATTAAATGTTTTTTCTATGTTCAATTGAAACTCTCCAGTATGTTTACAATTACAGCATTGATCTTAAAGGTATTATGTTAACGGATAATATATATGTGAAAAAGTAAGTACTTCTAAGTATGTATTATGATTATTTCTTTCTACTAGTCCTCACTTTATTTTATTTTATTTTTTTAGCCCTCACTTTAAAGTAAATGAAATTGATATGAGATGCTACTATTGAGCTATCTTTTATTTTACAATCAACCTGTTATTTTTATATTAGAACACAAGAAGCATTTTTACAAGAAAATATAAAAATGAGTTAAAGCAATATTGACTCCCAACTCTTATTAACACAGGATTAACTTTTAAAGAATAGGATTGAATTAGCAAACATCTATTCATTTTAACTCAGAACAAAATTACCCTGTAAAATAGCAGTGCACCAAATGATAAATAAATGCATACTGAAAATTGACTTTTTAATTCAATGCACATAAAGCATGTAAAATTAAACCCAAGAAAAGGAGTAATTTAAATGTAATCAAAGGGGAATTTGAGTGGTTTAGATAGGAAAAAAAAGTGCTTTTATTCTGTCCTTCCATTTATCTTCATGTACTTACAAAAATTCTTCCCCATTTACTTACATGTATCTTTATATTTCCAAATTTTAGAAAATAGAAGTTTAGATGTCAGAAACTGTTGATTTTCTTTTTTTTTTTTTTTAATTTTTTATTCCTTTATTTCTCATGTGTTCCCCATCCTGAACCCTCCTCCCTCCTCCCTCCCCATACCATCCCTCTGGGTCGTCCCAGTGCACCAGCCCCAAGCATCCAGCATCGTGCGTTGAACCTGGACTGGCATTTTTGATGCCAGTGATTTTCTTCAATCCTTAGGTAACACAAATGTCTTGGGAGGGGTGGATATTCTTCTTCTTTAACCCTTATGTTAATTAAACTAGAAGTGCACTCTTACTATTCAAAGGCCTTCTGTGATTTCTGCTCTTCACTCTGCCTTAAGTTGTTCAGGTTTCTCGCTATTTGATATCCTCAACTTACTTCATCAAACCCAGGTGACCTCTTTATATTTCTCAGTATATTTTCCAGTGGCACACAGTATCATGCACTGTATAATTGTACTGAGTATCGAGAGGGAGTGAAAAATCATATCAT
This sequence comes from Bos mutus, assembly GCF_027580195.1. Lineage (NCBI taxonomy): Eukaryota > Metazoa > Chordata > Mammalia > Artiodactyla > Bovidae > Bos > Bos mutus. The sequence continues at coordinate 29,699,587 of NC_091630.1, read as the reverse complement.
GAACCAGAGAGAGTTCTGTTGTCTGTAGGACTCGCTCTCATTTTTTACTATCTGGAGCTGCTTGAGTTCCATTCTACAAACTTATGTAGAGGAGGAAAAAATAATTTTCTTTTTATCCTTCTGTGCTCTTAGCCAAGACCTCTGTCATAAAAAGATTAACAAAAGAAAAAATGTGTATTAACATGTATATCTCATGTTTATGTGTGAAATACCCAGGGAAAAATGAGCAACTCCCAGAGATGGCTCAGAATTCAGGACTAAACACTCTCTTAATAGGGGAAAGGGTGAAGGGATAGAGCCCTCTTTGAGTAAATGGTTTTTATTTTAGGAAAGAGGAATGGCTCCTTAGAAGAAAAAGTGGTATGGTCAAATCCTTGTTCAAGTGCTAGACACGCAGTGAGGACAGAGAAACTGAAATATTGAAGTTTGGTGCAGAGAAAGGTTTATTGCAGTGGCCCAGCAAGGAGGACAGGGCTCAAGCTCAAAAGACCCAAACTCTCTGATGGTTTTCTTGGAAGAGTTTTTATAAGTAAAATTTGGGGGAAGTCTGCAGGATGTGTGATGTTTCTCTAATTGGTTGATGGTGAAGGAGAAGGATGGTATTCTAGGAATAGGGCTTCTCTGGTAGCTCATCTGGTAAAGAATCCACCTGCAATGCGGGAGACCCCAGTTCCCCTGGGTTGGGAAGATCTCCTGGAGAAGGGTTAGGCTTTCCACTCCAGTATTCATGGGCTTTCCTGGTGGATCAGTTGGTTAAGAATCTACCTGCAATGCAGGAGATCTGAGTTTGATCCCAGGGTTGGGAAGATCCCCTGGAGGAGGCTATGGCAATCCACTCTAGTATTCTTGCCTGCAGAATTCCCGTAGACAGAGAAGCCTGGTGGATTTCAATCCACGGTGTTGCAAAGAGCTGGAATCTGCCTTCGGTTTCAACTAGCCATGTGCTTATACTCAGCCTGAAGTTACCATCCTGCACCTGGGTGGGGGCCTTAGTTCCTGTAGATAAACTGATAGATATTTATCAGATTGTTATATATATTCCTTGAGGAAGAACCAGGCCCCATTAGAACACTATTATTTCTTTCTGCATTCCTTCAGTCCCCTAATTAATATGGGTACAAGTTCACCCTCTGGAACTCTGGGGAGGTCTAGGAGACTAAAACCTGAAAAGACAGCCTTCAGAATAGGAGAAAATAATAGCAAATGAAGCAACTGACAAACAACTAATCTCAAAAATATACAAGCAATTCCTGCAGCTCAATTCCAGAAAAACGACCCAATCAAAAAATGGGCCAAAGAACTAAATAGACATTTCTCCAAAGAAGACATACAGATGGCTAATAAACACATGAAAAGATGCTCAACATCACTCATTATCAGAGAAACGCAAATCAAAACCACTATGAGGTACCATTCACACCAGTCAGAATGGCTGTGATCCAAAAGTCTACAAGCAATAAACGCTGGAGAGGATGTGGAGAAAAGGGAACCCTCTTACACTATTGGTGGGAATGCAAACTAGTACAGCCACTATGAAGAACAGTGTGGAGATTCCTTTAAAAACTGGAAATAGAACTGCCTTATGGCCCAGCAATCCCACTGCTGGGTATACACACTGAGGAAACCAGAATTGAAAGAGACACGTGTACCCCAATGTTCATTGCAGCACTGTTTATAATAGTCAGGACATGGAAGCAACCTAGATGTCCATCAGCAGATGAATGGATAAGAAAGCTGTGGTACCTATACACAATGGAGTATTACTCAGCCATTAAAAAGAATACATTTGAATCAGTTCTAATGAGGTGGATGAAACTGGAGCCTATTATACAGAGTGAAGTAAGCCAGAGGGAAAAACACCAATACAGTATACTAACGCATATATATGGAATTTAGAAAGATAACGATAACCCTGTATGGGAGACAGCAAAAGAGACACAGATGTATAGAACAGTCCTTTGGACTCTGTGGGAGAGGGCGAGGGTGGGATGATTTGGGAGAATGGCATTGAAACATATATTATATCATATGTGAAACGAATCATCAGTCCAGGTTCGATGCATGATACAGGATGATCGGGGCTGGTGCACTGGGATGACCCAGAGGGATGGGATGGGGAGGGAGGTGGGAGAGGGGTTCAGGATGGGAAACACGTGTACACCCATGGGGATTCATGTTGATGTAATGGCTCAAGCAATACAATATTGTAAAGTAATTAGCTTCTAATTAAAATAAATAAATTTAAATTTTAAAAAAGCAAAAAAAAAAAAAAAAAAACTTAAAAAAAATAAATAAAAGCCTTTTTCCCACAAACAAAAAATAGGAGATGTAAAACAGCCTTTGCACCTGAGAGGGGTCAACAGAGCCCTGCTTGATCTTCCCTTTTCTTTGATTCTCCTCAGTCTTGAGGGGAACAGGTGTTAGACAAGAAAGAGAATGACATTTTGCATAGAGAGATTAATTATAAACTGCAGAGAAACTGGGTTTTCGGGGGTACTCAATTTCAATGGGATGTTAGAAGCCAAATCCAGCCTCTGTCCCTCAGCTCCTAATCAAGTCTCAGAGGCAGAGTTTTGCACCTCAAAAAAGAATAACTTTATTGCTTTGCTAGGTAAAGGGGGCCACAGTGGGCTAATGCCTTCAAAATCATGTGTCCCAGACTGGAGAGGGTAGTGAGGAGTTTTATTGTGATGGTTCAAAGATGGTGTGCTCAGCTTGTGGACAGTCTGGTTGGTTGATGATCAGGTAAGTAGGAGTCAGCATAATCAACTTTCTGTTTCCCCAAGTTTTGGGGTCTCTGTGTTTGTTGCAGCATGCAATTAACTTCTGACACCTGGAGTGGTTTTTAATACCTGCAAAACAGCTCAAAGATATGGTTATGTATCTCTCTTGAGGGGGAACTAGAAATTTGGTTCAAGGTTGCACTATTCTTTCTTGACAGTTCCTCCCCTGCTTCTGTATCTCCTGCCTTCCCTAATTAGCATGTTTGAACCTGCCATATGGGCTTCCCAGGTGGCACCGATGGCAAAGAATCTGCTTGCCAATTCAGGAGACATAAGAGACCCAGGTTCCACCCCTGGGTTGGGAAGATCTCCTGGAGAAGGTCATGGCAACCCACTTCAGTATTCTTGCCTGGAGAATCCCCATGGACAGAGAAGCCTGGTGGGCTACAGTCCATTGGGTCACAAGAGTCAGACGTGACTGAACCTGCCATGCATGCATGAACCTGCCATAAGAATTCTTGGAAGTTCTTGGAAGCTGAATGAAACCTATTTCCTATAATCAAGAAATTGGCAACAGAGCAAGGCTTTTGTGCCCAGGAGCCCTACAGGGTCCTGCTCAATACCAGCGTGGTGGTTTGAACAAAATTTGTCTAGGTGAAGTGTTGACTTTGTCACCAAAATTGTGGCTCTCTGTGCACCAATGCCAAACAGAAATATGGAGACAGAGTTATGGAGGAGGAAGAAAGAATGTAATTATTATTTTTATTATAATTTATTATTTTCCAGGCAAAAGGGAAACACAGTAGCCTAGCGCCTCAAGAGCTGTGATCTCTCTTGAGTAGGGAGAGGTTATATAGTCAAGCAGCAGTAAGTGATAAGGACATTCCTTCTTCAGTAAAGCTTCAAAAGGGTGGGGTTGCTGACAAGGTTAGGGTTGGTGCAGGGTCTCAGGTGGTAGGTCTCCTAATCTTTTTGTTTTTGTTTTTCATTCTTTATGAGCCTCTCTGGTCCCTTTAATCTTGCCTCAGATGGTTTCATTGCTGCTTCTCCTTTGATTAGCAACTGTTCTCCTTTTGGACCTCAGAGAAGGTCATAGAGGCTGGAGTCTTGCCTACAAGAAGTAGGGGACTAAAATGCCTCCATGCCCAGGAGCCCCACAGGGCCCTGCTTGGCGTCAGCTTCTAGTCTCCTCTCTCCTAGCAAGAGTCAATCATCCTTGGCTGGTGACATCCTTGGGAGAACATTTCTGACAATTGAGTTCCTTTTTGAATTTCTGTCTTTAGGCAGAGAAGGGGAGTTAAGAGAAAGCTCCTCCCTGCATTCGCTGTTTTCCAGGTACCTACAGATCAAAATAATCAACATCAAAATCAACCATATTTTGAGGTAGTATGTCCTGAACTACTGTAGTCATGGTTTGGATGTCATATTCTGCTAGTCATCACTTGCAAAGCTTATAAACTCAACATCTGCCTCTCTTTGCTGTAACTTCCTAGAAGTGTGGTTCTTGCTGCTTTTCTTTCAGAATGTAGTATTCTTGCCCCTATAATATGTTTGGGGTGTGTCTTTGGATATGAGTTATCTGAAAAAATACTGGGTATAGTAAGCATATGTATCTTATTTAAATTACTTTTAAATTGTTATAAATGTTCTCCATTTTCCTGATTTTATAAAAAAAATTAGCCAGAGCTTTTTTTTTTTTTTTGATTATCTATCCACATTGTTGTATGTCTCTCTATCCCAGTTAGTCTTATTGTTACATTGTATGCCAAAAGCTGCCTTGTCAGTCAAGAGCTACCTTGTCACATTTTATTTAATCATTTCTCTCTAATGGAAAATGACTATCTACATTCCCCCAGCCCAAATAGTGCTTGAATTGATGTAGTTCCATGAAAGATTTCTCTAGGGTATGTATCTAGGAGTCAGAACACTTGTTCCAAGAACTTATGGTTACTTATTTTCCAAGTACTATCAGACTGCCCCCAAATGGCAGAATCTGGTTATTCTCCCAACAGAAAAGCACATCCTACCACATCCTAGATTGTATTTCATCTTCTTCTACTCATTTTAGTCAATTTGAACTATTGCACTGTTGTTAAAACTTACATTTTTCTGAATACTAAAAAGGATGAACTTATTTTCATAAACTTACAACCATTCTGTGAATTGCCTATGCAAATTTTCTCAATTTTTTTCTTGAATTTATTTTCTTGTTAATTTTAAAGTTAATTGCATGATAAAACATTAGTTTTGGAGAGGTTTAGCTGCTGGAATCTCTTTTCCTAGTGTGCTAACATCTATTTGCTAAATGCATCTGTGGTTCCTATTGCTGAGAAGAAATATTTACTGTTTAATTTGTGATGTGTAACTTTTAAATGTGTGAAAAAGAGTATGTGGCTAAATACTTGTTTCATAATGAAAGAAATGATTATTTTTCATGGGAGAGGGAAAACCTCAAATGAGTGAGAGAAAAGAAAAAAGCATCTTAATATTAAACACAGTCCTTATGTCATTCAAACATGTATTTCATGAGTCAGCTTATAGGATAAGATTGGCAAATCATAATCATCTTTTTCTAAATTTGCAACAAATCAGGAGCAATGAACTCAATAAAAGTGTATGTTTTAATGACATATTAGATACTGAACTTATATTTCTCAAAAAAGTTGATAATAAATGTGTAACCTTTCCGATATATTTATTGGCATCTACTATCCACCCTGGGTACTGTGGTGATATCACTGGACAGAAGTCAAAACCAGAATATATACATTTACTCAAAAAGCATCAGATTGCCAAATTAATAAATATATAAAACATTGTGTCTGAAGATGTAAAGTTAGTAGGGGCATTTGTAGAAAGTTCATTTACATAATACTATGTAAAGTATGATTTTTTAATTGTATCAAATGACTATTCTGCTGAATTAATTTGGCTCATTTTTTATAACAAGTTTGTATGTGTGTTTGCACTTCTGAGAAGTGTGGTGATAGCAATTGGTGTGTTAGATCCATTAGCAGAAGAGCTTTGCAAACAATTACATGGTGCCAGTAAACCAGTGTCAACAGATGCCTCAAACAGAAAGTCAGTTACTTCCAACAATGCATTATTTATACGTCCAATTTGTGGAGTCAGAAAAAAGTTTTGGAAGTTCACTGATGATATCTGAAATTCAATTAAGAGGCTTTATTGTAAATATGAAATTGTTTTTTGTTATAACAATATAAATTAAAAATTGAGAGAAACAAAATGTCACAGTATAAGGATTGCTATTATGAACTGAAGAAGCTTCTGAGTAAAAATGGTATTGGAACATTGAAATTTATATTTTAAAAAATTCTTGTAATTTATAATCATGTCCCAAGTGGAAATGTTTTACCAATGAAAATAGAAATGGTAGTACTAAAAGATAATTAGGGCTTCCCTGGTGGCTCAGAGGTTAAAGCGTCTGCTTGGAATGCGGGATACCAGGGTTCGATCCCTGGGTCGGGAAGATCCCCTGGAGAAGGAAATGGCAACCCACTCTAGTACTCTTGCTTGGAGAATCCCATGGAGGGAGGAGCCTGTGGGCTATAGTCCATGGGGTTGCAAAAGGTCGGGCACGACTTCTATGTAAAAGATAATTATTTTTATATTTGCACAGAATGTTTTCAAGAGGGTGATATGTGTGTGTGTGTATACACACTAGTACTTATAAGGATATTTGTATATATATAAGTACATTTTCTTACTTTTATGCTTTTAAAGGAGCTTTTGACAATATCTAAATTTTAAAAAAGCTTGGAAATTAACTTTTCTAAAATGTTATTAAAAATTTTATAAATACCTTTTCTAAAATTTCAGATTTATTTTGTTCAAACTTAGCTGGAAATCTTTAATCATATATTTACAACCAAAGAATGAAGAAAATTCAACTTTGAAGCTTTTCATAAGTTTTAATTATTGAAATTAAACTTGAAAAAAGAAACACATTGAACAATATTCCCTCAAAATCAAGGTAGTAAATTGTGTGATAAACTCTATGTTTTAAAGTATTTAGTTTTGAAATTTATCTTTGTTCTTTAGAATATATATACTATGGGATGAATTTTCCTATGCTTCTCTTATTTTTAAAATAGATTTATATTCTACTTGAATGTAATGGAGTTGAGTTGTATATTTCACAACATCTAAATTTGGTGAAGCATTCAAATAATCAAAATTATAGAAAATAATTAATTGTATCTTGTAAAAATACTTTTTGAAGAAAAGTACCTTCAGGGAAGGCAGAAATATTATATCTGCATAAATATTTCAGCTGAAATATTTACACATTTTGATACAAAAAATTAATAATATCAAGGTATATTTTTCTTTGAACTTACTAGCTCCCTCAGCATCTGTGAAGAAATTATTTTTAATGTAAAAATTATGAGCTATTGTGAGAACACAATTAAAAATTTTAATAATTCCAAATGTATTAATATAAAATGCATTTTGAGGAAATTATAGGAAATTTTATTAAAAATTAAGAATAACACACTACTGGAATCTTTGACACTTGTGGCTTTTGCATGCTGTCCTTTCTTCTAACTCAGTGCTAGGCTTCTTTGGCTAGCTCTCTACTCAGCTTTTCTCTTGATGATTTGACTGTACTTAGCATTATATTTAATTTCTAATTGTATTTCTTAGCATGATGTGTGCTCAGTCCCTGCTGTTGTGTCCTACTCTTTGCAAACCTATGGGCTGTAGGCTGCAGGCTTCTCTGTCCATGGGCTTTTCTCCAGGCAAGAATACTGGAGTAGGTTGCCATGCCCTCCTCCAAGGATCTTCGTGACCCAGGGTTTGAACCTGCATCTCCTGAATCGCAGGCAGACTCTTTACCCACTGAGCCACTTGGGAAGTGCATTTAGCATTTATCATCAGAACCTAAAATGAATTTGTGTCAGTATGATATGAAATGTAGGTAGTCTGTTCTGTCAAAGCCCTAATATATAACATTGATGTTTGAGATGGTGTGATCACTGACCTAGAGCCAAACATCCTGGAATGTGAAGTCAAGTGGACCTTAGAAAGCATCACTACGAACAAAGCTAGTGGAGGTGATGGAATTCCAGTTGAGCTATTCCAAATCCTGAAAGATGATGCTGTGAAAGCGCTGCACTCAATATGCCGCAAATTTGGAAAACTCAGCAGTGGCCACAGGACTGGAAAAGGTCAGTTTTCATTCCAATCCCAAAGAAAGGCAATGCCAAAGAATGCTCAAACTACCACACAATTGCACTCATCTCACACGCTAGTAACGTAATGCTCAAAATTATCCAAGCCAGGCTTCAGCAATATGTGAATCATGAACTTCCTGATGTTCAAGCTGGTTTTACAAAAGGCAGAGGAACCAGAGATCAAATTGCCAACATCCTCTGGATCATGGAAAAAGCAAGAGAGTTCCAGAAAAACATCTATTTCTGCTTTATTGACTATGCCAAAGCCTTTGACTGTGTGGATCACAATCAACTGTGGAAAATTCTGAAAGAGATGGGAATACCAGACCACCTGATCTGCCTCTTGAGAAATTTGTATGCAGGTCAGGAAGCAACAGTTAGAACTGGACATAGAACAACAGACTGGTTCCAAATAGGAAAAGGAGTTCATCAAGGCTGTATATTGTCACCCTGTTTTTTTAACTTCTATGCAGAGTACATCATGAGAAACGCTGGACTGGAAGAAACACAAGCTGGAATCAAGACTGCTGGGAGAAATATCAATAACCTCAGATATGCAAATGAGTCCACCCTTATGGCAGAAAGTGAAGAGGAACTAAAAAGCTTCTTGATGAAAGTGAAAGTGGAGAGTGAAAAAGTTGGCTTAAAGCTCAACATTCAGAAAATGAAGATCATGGCATCCGGTCCTGTCACTTCATGGGAAATAGATGGGGAAACTGGAAACAGTGTCAGACTTTATTTTTCTGGGCTCCAAAATCACTACAGATGGTGACTGCAGCCATGAAATTCAAAGACGCTTACTCCTTGGAAGGAAAGTTATGACCAACCTAGATAGCATATTCAAAAGCAGAGACATTACTTTGCCAACAAAGGTCCATCTAGTCAAGGCTATGGTTTTTCCTGTGGTCATGTATGGATGTGAGAGTTGGGCTGTGAAGAAGGCTGAGCACCGAAGAATTGATGCTTTTGAACTCTGGTGTTAGAGAAGACTCTTGAGAGTCCCTTGGACTGCAAGGAGATCCAACCAGTCCATTCTGAAGGAGATCAGCCCTGGGATTAATTTGGAAGGAATGATGCTAAAGCTGAAACTCCAGTACTTTGGCCACCTCATGGGAAGTGTTGATTCATTGGAAAAGACCCTGATACTGGGAGGGATTGGGGGCAGGAGGAGGAGGGGATGACAGAGAATGAGATGGCTGGATGGCATCACTGACTCGATGGATGTGAGTCTCAGTGAACTCTGGGAGTTGGTGATGGACAGGGATGCCTGGTGTACTGCGATCCATGGGGTCGCAAAGAGTTGGACACGACTGAGCAACTGATCTGATCTGATCTGATCTGATGTTTGAGAATATTTGCATTGAATCAAAGTCCTAATTAGAATATAATCAGTTGACCACACTCTACCAGGGTATTTTCTAGCTTTTCAAAATTGCATCTGAATAATATTTCTTTGGAATTGTCTCAAAAGAGAAGAGCATTCATATCCTATATAAGCCAAAACAACATATCCTCTAAAATAAATGTAAGCTTTGTATCTCTAAGATGCACGAGTGTGTGTATTCAGTCACTCAGTCACGTCCGACTCTTTACAAATCTATGGACTTAGCCCTCCAGACTCCTCTGTTCAGAGGCTTCTCCAGGCAAGAATACTGAAGTGGATTGCCATGCCCTCCTCCAGGGGATCTTCAAAACTCAGGGATCGAACTCATGTCTTAAGTTTCCTGCATTGATTGGTAGGAGGGTTCTTTACCATTGGTGCCAACTTGGAAGCCCATATCTAAGGTATGGGGTCATTATTCAGATTGGCTTTGTTAGTGGGAAATGGAACCATTGCCACATACTCTGGTCTGCAACTCAAAATAAAACAATTTATTATATTCTGCACTGGGGTCTTCTGGTAGAGAAGGCTGTCTTAGTAGTGGACTCAATACTCACATGAGATGTATTTGCCTTTTTAGTTGTGCGTTTGTTTTGTTTTGTTTCTGATAGCTTTTAATAATCATACTTTACTCATTTGAGTCCTGTATATCAGATCACTCTGATTTATTTATGCCATATGCTTAGGAGATCAAGAAACTTTAGGCAATATTAACAAACTTGAGACAGTTTCTTTCGTAGTATATACCAATATATTCCTATATATACTAGTATATTCTTAGTGTATACCAATATTGAAATACTCTAATGAAGTTTAGGATTTATTATAATGGTAAAGCAATGAAGTTGTCATATAAATGCAAGTAAATGAATTTTTTAAATTAAGTAAAAAAAAAAAACTATTAAAAGACAGAAACTTAAGGAACATTTTATCTGAAAAATTGTAACAGGAAAGATTTTTGTTGTTGTTTAGTCACTCAGTCATGTCCAACTCTTTTGTGATCCTATGGTCTGTAGCCCACCAGGCTACTCTGTCCATAGGATTTCCCAGACAACAATACTGGAGTGGGTTGCTATTTTCATCTCCAGGGGATCTTCCCAACCCAGGGAACATGTTTCCTGCTTGCCAGGCAGATTCTTTACCACTGAGCCACCTGGAAAGCCCAACAGGCAAGAGTAAGACAAAAACATTAACAATTTCTTAGATCAAGATGATAACCTAAACCTGTTTGGATTTAGCTAGAAAAAATAGATACAAGTAAATGAGAGATCAGAACAGAAACCTTGTCATTTAAAGGTACTAGCAATTAGATTGAATTGGAATAATAGCTGGAAATATGAAGGGATATATACTATGTTGAGCTGGAAAAACAAATGGAAATATGAAGAGAAAAGTCAGCATTCCAAAAATCATTGAAGGAGTGACTTCTGAATATAAATTATAGATTGTACACAGACATGATTGACAACTAAACTGGCATGTATGAGAGAGACCCCTGTGGGAACAGCAAAAAACAAAACTAGGCAAAAAATAAACAGGCAGAGAGAAGAAAAACAATCTATTTTTGAAAGATAAACCAATGAACTTGAAGCTAGATCAGTAGAAATTATCCAATTTGAAGAAAAATATTTAAATGATTAATAATAAACAGAGTTTCAGTGACCTGAGGGACAATTTAAGCCAGTCCAACATATGGCCAAATAGATTTGCAGAAAGGTAGAAGAAATCAAAAGGGAAAAAAAAAAAAAAAAAACATTTGAGGAAATATTAACTGAAAACTTCCCAAATTTGTGGAAAACATTAGTTTACAGATTGAAGAAGCTCACCAAACCTCAAATAAGTAAAACACAAAGACTCTATTTCCAGATACATCGTAGTCAAATATTTGAACAGGGAAAAAGAAAATCTCAAAAGCAAGCAAAGGAAAATGTAATGGGATGAATAACAACAATAAAATAAATGAATGATTTGTTAGAAATGAATTAAACTATCTACACCAGAAATGATGGAATGACATTTCAAAGGATGGAGGAAAACAAATAAGTATAATTAAGAATTCTATATCCCACTACACTATGCTTCAAAGATACAAGTAAATAAAGATGTTTTAAGAACAAAAATATCAATATCAATAACCTCAGATACGCAGATGACACCACCCTTATGGCAGAAAGTGAAGAGGAACTAAAAAGCCTCTTGATGAAAGTGAAAGTGGAGAGTGAAAATGTTGGCTTAGAGCTCAACATTCAGAAAACGAAGATCATGGCATCTGGTCCCATCATTTCATGGGAAATAGATGGGGAAACAGTGTCAGACTTTATTTTTTTGGGCTCCAGAATCACTGCAGATGCTGACTGCAGCCATGAAATTAAAAGTTGCTTGCTTCTTGGAAGAAAAGCTATGACCAACCTAGATAGCATATTGAAAAGCAGAGACATTACTTTGCCAACAAAAGTCTGTCTAGTCAAGGCTATGGTTTTTCCAATGGTCATGTATTGGATGTGAGAGTTGAACTGTGAAGAAAGCTGAGCACCAAAGAATTGATGCTTTTGAACTGTGGTGTTGGAGAAGACTCTGGAGAGTCTCTTGGACTGCAAGGAGATCCAACCAGTCCATTCTGAAGGAGATCAGCCCTAGGATTTCTTTGGAAGGAATGATGCTAAAGCTGAAACTCCAGTACTTTGGCCACCTTATGCAAAGAGTTGACTCATTGGAAAAGACTCTGATTCTGGGAGGGATTGGGGGCAGGAGGAAAAGGGGATGACAGAGGATGAGATGGCTGGATGGCATCACCGACCCGATGGACGTGAGTCTGAGTGAACTCCAGGAGTTGGTGATGGACAGGGAGGCCTGGCGTGCTGCCATTCATGGGGTTGCAAAGAGTTGGACACGACTGAGCAACTGAACTGAACTGAACTGAAGAACAAAATGTATCCTTTTTGTTCAAAAAATGTTTTTTGTTTGTTTGTTGTCAATAAATCAGGACTGTAATAAATGCTAATGAAAGTTCTTCAGTCTTAAAGAAAATGTCATTAGGTGGCCGTTCAGATCTGTAAATTGTGGAAGGAATTTTGGGGGGAGGAAATATTTTTACAGTAATGATATATTTTATGGTCAGATAGATGGGGGAAAAGTGGAAGCAATGATGGACTTTATTTTCTTAGGTTTCAAAATCACTGCAGATAGTAACTACAGCCTTGAAATTAAAAGATGCTTGTTCTTTGGAAGGAAAACTATGACAAACCTAGACAGCATATTAAAAACCAAAGACATCGCTTTGCTGACAAAAGTCCATATATTCAAAGCTGAGATTTGGGCCATAAAGAAGGCTGAGCACTGAAGAATTGATGTCTTCAAATTGTGGTGCTGGAGAAGACTCTTGAGAGTCCCTTGGACTGCAAGGAGATCAAACCAGTTGATCCAAAAGGAAATCAACCCTAAAGCTGAAGCTCCGATACTTTGGCCACCTGGTGCGCAGAGCTGACTCATTGGAGAAGACCCTAAGGCTGGGAAAGATTGATGGTGAAGGGAGAAATGGGTGCCAGAGGATGAGATGGTTATATTGTATCACCAACTCAATGGCCATGAATCTGAGTAAATTCCAGGAGACAGTGAAGGACAGGGAAGTCTGGCATGATGCAATCCATGGGGTTGCAGAGTCAGACACGACTCAGCAACTGAACAATAATAACAGATATGTAAATTGTGCAAAGACATTTGAGGGAAGGAAATATTTTTAGAGTGATGGATATATTTTATGGTTAGATTGTGGTAATTAAATATATTTACTTATCAAAATTCATCAATTTGCTTAATCTGTTATCGTATGTAAACTATACCTAAAAAAATAAGTAATCCAACAAGAAAGGCCTTCAGATGAGTGCAGTAGCGTAGAGTTCATGATTTGGTTCTTACTGTCAAGACAATAATTTCACATTACTGTCTATCTACAGCATCATGCTTCTAATAACTCCTGACAGAGTTATTCAAGTTATTTTGAATAAAAATTTTATTGGAGCTTGGATCATAGTAAAAAATACCAATAATGAACATTCAACATAATTGTAAATAGAATAGTTTCAAGTAGTTGGTTAATTGACATTTCTTTAGGGTAAGATAATTCCAATTTAAAATACTTTTACATTGACTAAGATAAAATAGATAATCTGCTAATAGTACTGGAAGTAAAGTTTGTCAGTTTGTTTCTTATCAGATCAAAAAACAAAATGTAATGGACAGAGTTCTCCTTATTTTGGCTTTAATACAGAAATCTCAAACTTTTAGCTTTAAAACTTACTTTAAAAATTAACGACTACTAATAAGATAGCCTTACAAATAGCTGTGCAAAGAAGAGAAATGAAAAGCAAAGAGGAAAGGGAAGATATAAGCATCTGAAAGCAGAGTTCCAAAGAATAGCAAGGAGAGATAAGAAAGCTTTCCTCAGCTATTAATGCAAAGAAATAGAGGAAAACAACAGAATGGGAAAGACTAGAGATCTCTTCAAGAAAATTAGAGATACCAAGGGAATATTTCATGCAAAGATGGGCTCGATAAAGGACAGAAATGGTATGGACCTAACAGAAGCAGAAGGCATTAAGAAGAGGTGGCAAGAATAAACAGAAGAACTATACAAAAAAAATCTTCATGACCCAGATAATCACGATGGTGTGATCACTTATCTAGAGTCAGACATCCTGGAATGTGAAGTCAAGTGGGCCTTAGAAAGCATCACTATGAACAAAGCTAGTGGAGGTGAAGGAATTCCAGTTGAGCTATTTCAAATCCTGAAAGATGATGCTGTGAAAGTGCTTACTCAATATGCCAGAAAATTTGAAAAACTTAGCAGTGGCCACAGGCCTGGAAAAGGTCAGTTTTCATCACAATTCCAAAGAAAGGCAATGCCAAAGAATGCTCAAACTACCACACAATTGCACTGATTACACATGCTAGTAAATTAATGCTCAAAATTCTCCAAGCCAGGCTTCAGCAGTATGTGAACCATGAACTTCCAGATGTTCAAGCTGGTTTTAGAAAAGGCAGAGGAACCAGAGATCAAATTGCCAACATCCTCTGGATCATGGAAAAAGCAAGAGAGTTCCAGAAAAACATCTATTTCTACTTTATTGACTATGCCAAAGCCTTTGACTAAGTGGATCACAATAAAATGTGGAAAATTCTGAAAGAGATTGGAATACCAGACCACATGACTTGCCTCCTGAGAAACCTATATGCAGGTCAGGAAGCAACAGTTAGAACTGGACATGGATCAACAGACTGGTTCCAAATAGGAAAATAAGCACATCAAGGCTGTATATTGTCACCCTGCTTATTTAACTTATATGCAGAGTACATCATGAGAAAATCTGGACTGGATGAAGCACAAGCTGGAATCAAGATTGCCGGGAGAAATATCAATAACCTCAGATATGCAAATGACACCACCCTTATGGCAGAAAGGGAAGAGGAACTCAAAAGCCTCTTGATGAAAGTGAAAGTGGAGAGTGAAAAAGTTGGCTTAAAGCTCAACATTCAGAAAACTAAGATCATGGCATGTGATTTCATCAATTCATGGGAAATAGATGGGGAAAGAGTGGAAACAGTATCAGACTTTATTTTTGAGGGCTCCAAAATCACTGCAGATAGTGATTGCAGCCATGAAATTAAAAGACACTTACTCACTAGAGAAGGAAAAGGCTACCCACTCCAGTATTCTGGCCTGGAGAACTCCATGGACTGTATAGTCCATTTGGTCTCAAAGAGTCAGACATGACTGAGTGACTTTCACTTCACTTTCACTCCTTGGAAGGAAAGTTATGACCAACCTAGATAGTGTATTAAAGAGCAGAGACATTACTTTGCCAACAAAGATCCATCTAGTTAAGGCTATGGTTTTTCCAGTAGTCATGTATGGAAGTGAGACTTGGACTGTGAAGAAAGCTGAGTGCTGAAGAATTGATGCTTTTGAACTGTGGTGTTGGAGAAGACTCTTGAGAGGCCCTTGGACTGCAAGGAGATCCAACCAGTCCATCCTAAGGTGATCAGTCCTGGGTGTTCATTGGAAGGACTGATGCTAAAGCTGAAACTCCAATACTTTGGCCACCTCTTGCTAAGAGTTGACTCATTGGAAAAGACTCTGTTGCTGGGAGGGATTGGGGGCAGGAAGAGAAGGGGCAGACAGAATATGAGATGGTGGATGGCATCACTGACTCGATGGACATGAGTTTGGGCGTACTTTGGGAGTTGGTGATGCACAGGGTGGCCTGATGTCCTGCGGTTCATGGAGTCGCAAAGAGTTGGACATGACTGAGTGACTGAACTGAAGTGAATAAGATAAGAGAAATTACTAAATTAAATCCTTAGGCCCATATACTGAATAGAGCGGGAGAAAGTGATGCTTACTCTAGTATTTAATGAACCCCACTTTCTCAAAAATGTAGTATAACAGAAAATATAGAGAAAATAGAAAATTAAAGAATTGATATTAACATTTTTGTTGCCTGCTATAATTATTTTGTTTGTTGTTAATATGGCTGAGACATTTAAGAAGATCTTATATACTACATATAAAAATTTTTTAAACATTTTAAGCAGTGTCTGTGTTTGGAAAAATATAATTTGCTGAAACTATATTTATTTATTAGCTCTATTTGTGCATTTATTTATAACAATTATCTTTTTAAGTTTAATAAACTTAGTGGATAAAACTAATAATAGTGATAAACGTGTTAGTCACTCAGTTGTGTCTGACTCCATGTGACTCTATGGGCTGTAGCCCTCCATGGAATTCTCCAGGCAAGAATACCTGAATGAGATGCCATTTCCTTCTCCAATTAATGATAAATAGTAATAGTGAAAAAACTAATAATTGCTCTCCATGTACCCAAGTATTGGTATTTGGGAGGAGAAGAACATCACCATATAAAACAGAGAAAAAGATATCTTTCTTTGCCCCGCTCCCCTCAAAAATTCACCTGCCAAATAAGCCTTGGCAGCTTCCTAGCTCCCTTTCTTTAGTTCTCCTGAACCATAGCAAAGTTTCTGTTTTATCATATTTCAGAAAATAAGAGGAACTCGCGGAAAGGGAAAGAGTTGATCTAAAAATTTGATAATATTGACAAAGCATGATTGCTTTGGCTCCTTATGAAACTACTTCTTAGATGCAGGACCTTTGGCCAACCCCCATGATGGACTTAACAGTTGAGATTCGTCCCTGGAGAAGCAGAAGGAGAAATGTCTAATAAACACATTTAAAGTTCACTAATGTCTTGTGTTAAATGAGAAAGGCAAAAATTACACAGTCCACAATAATATTAACCTCCTTTCACAAAAATCAGCAAGCTGGAGAACAAAAACCAGCAGGGAAAACAATGTGCAAAGTGTACAAGGGCAAAGCATTAAACACAGAATTATGATTGCGAAGTTCTGACGTGAAAACCAAACAACAAGAAAATTCAGGCACTCAAGTCAAAAATATTTAGATAGAAGAGGATATGTGAACTCTCATAACAGTAATTTTTTAGGGGTTTTCTTTTGTGTCAGGAACTGTTCAAGGTCATCTGCATATATTAACTTCTTTAGTCTTAGGGTCTGGCCTGTGACTATTTCTGCAAATGTAGAATGAGGACACATAAAGGTTAGATGGCATACTCCAGTGACATAGCCATTTCATTAGACCAAATTATATTAGAGTAAAGGCTGAGATAAATGGTCAAAGGATCATAGCTTATTAGTTTAAAAGGCCCTTAAATACCACCACTAATATATCTGTCCTATGTACCAGCAAATGCTGATAAAAATATTAGTAAAATAACTCAAAGTCTCTTTACATTAAATTGCTAAAGCAGTAATGCATAATTTTATTATAAAGATGCTAAAAGAGAGGTAATTATACGAAAATTTAATGACCAAATTAGTTCATTTTTCTCACATTTACTGTGAAACAATTTTAGAGAATTTTCTTCTTTATTGAGCTCTGGCCATGAAAATATGTGTTCAAAGAAGAAAATAATTGGGTTCAAAGGAAATATGTTAAAGACACAAAGCAAGAATGATTATTTACTTGGACTGGATGTCTTCCAAGTTGAAAATCAAAAGTACTTAATTAAGACTTGAGACTTCTGTTGATATGGTGTGAAAAAAGCAATTTCTCTTGCTTTTAAGATAAAATGTGTTTTGTAAGTTTTCTGTCCTGGAAACAAAATTAGCACAGGTTAGTATTTTGATTAAATGTGTATAAAAATTTATTGACTCTAGGTTAAAATATATAGGAACATGTAATTCAGATGTTTAAAAAGAAATTTCTCTTTCTCAGGCTAGAGTGTTTTGGCATGGAACTTCCTAGTTGCAATCCGAGGAAATGTAATTACATTCTTGGTCTTTGCAAAGGGGCAAGTCATGGAACAGGAAAAAACTGGGGGTGGAGGGAGGGTTTTGAGCTGGGAAAGTAGGTGGATTACTCAAATTCCTCTCTGCTACTGCTGCTGCTAAGTCGCTTCAGTTGTGTCCGACTCTGTGCAACCCCATAGACAGCAGCCCACCAGGCTCCCCTGTCCCTGTGATTCTCCAGGCAAGAACACTGGAGTGAGTTACCATTTCCTTCTCCAATGCATGAAAGTGAAAAGTGAAAGTGAAGTCTCTCAGTCGTGTCTGACTCTTAGCGACCCCATGGACTGCAGCCTCTCTAGTCATACTTTTTTTTTTTTTTAACTTTACAATATTGTATTAGTTTTGCCAAATATCGAAATGAATCCGCCACAGGTATACATGTGTTCCCCATCCTGAACCCTCCTCCCTCCTCCCTCCCCATACCATCCCTCTGGGTCATCCCAGTGCACCAGCCCCAAGCATCCAGTATTGTGCATCGAACCTGGACTGGCAACTCGTTTCATATATGATATAATACATGTTTCAATGCCATTCTCCCAAATCTTCCCACCCTCTCCCTCTCCCACAGAGTCCATAAGACTGTTCTATACATCAGTGTCTCTTTTGCTGTCTCGTACACAGGGTTATTGTTACTATCTTTCTAAATTTCATATATATGCGTTAGTATACTGTATTGGTGTTTTTCTTTCTGGATTACTTTAATAAAAGATTTATTTATATGTGGGAGAAGGGGAATCAGGGCCATGTAAACAGTAGAAAAGTCTATTAGTAAAGTCATTAAAAAATATTAAGCAAAATATCCTGAATCAGAAGCCTGGGAAAGAAATATAACTGTCTGGTGCATGTGTGGATTAGGATCTGATGGGCAGAATTAGCAATTTGCCCTAAACTGCCACCAGGCTGATATCCTATGGCATCCCTGCACAGAGACTAGATATAGCCAAGTCAATACAGATGATTAAAGTCAATTCTGGTGAAGCAGAAGTTGACCTTCCCTCCTTAATGAATAAAAGAGACTTAGAGAGAGGCTCAGATAAGAAACTGCTCAAAATAAAGAGCCTCATTTTTCTATATGCCACATAATATGCCATAATATAAATGTTTATTTTTCTTTCTGACTTATACTTCACTCTGTACGACAACCTCTAGGTCTATCCATGACTCTGTAAATTACACAGTTGACCTGCCTCTTGAGAAACCTATATGCAGGTCAGGAAGCAACGGTTAGAACTGGACATGGAACAACAGACTGGTTCCAAATAGGAAAAGGAGTACGTCAAGGCTGTATATTGTCACCCTGCTTATTTAAGAGTACATCATGAAAAATGCTGGGCTGGAAGAAGCACAAACTGAAATCAAGATTGCCAGGAGAAATATCAATAACCTCAGATATGCAGATGAGTCCACCCTTATGGCAGAAAGTGAAGAGGAACTAAAAAGCCTCTTGATGAAAGTGAAAGAGGAGAGTGAAAAAGTTGGCTTAAAGCTCAACATTCAGAAAACGAAGATCATGACATCTGGTCCCATCACTTCATGGGAAATAGATGGGGAAACAGTGGAAACAGTGTCAGACTTTATTTTTTTGGACTCCAAAATCACTGCAGATGGTGACTGCAGCCATGAAATTCAAAGACGCTTACTCCTTGGAAGGAAAGTTATGACCAACCTAGACAGCATATTCAAAATCAGAGACATTACTTTGCCAACAAAGGTCCGTCTAGTCAAGGCTATGGTTTTTCCTGTGGTCGTGTATGGATGAGAGAGTTGGACTGTGAAGAAAGCTGAGTGTCAAAGAATTGATGCTTTTGAACTGTGGTGTTGGAGAAGACTCTTGAGGGTCCCTTGGACTGCAAGAAGATCCAACCAGTTCATTCTAAAGGAGATCAGCCCTGGGTTTTCATTGGAAGGACTGATGCTAAAGCTGAAACTCCAGTACTTTGGCCACCTCATGCGAAGAGTTGACTCATTGGAAAAGACTCTGATGCTGGGAGGGATTGGGGGCAGGAGGAGAAGGGGACAACAGAGGATGAGATGGCTGGATGGCATCTGACTCGATGGACGTGAGTTTGAGTGAACTCCAGGAGATGCTGATGGACAGGGATGCCTGGAGTGCTGCGATTCATGGGGTCACAAAGAGTTGGACACGACTGAGTGACTGATCTGTTCTGATCTGATTCCTTTTTATGGCTGAGTAATATTCCACTGTGTGTGTGTGTGTGTGTGCACACATACTGCATCTTCTTTAACCATTGTTCTGCTGATGGACATTTAAGTTGCTTCTATGTCCTGGCTATTGTAAATAATGCTGCAATGAACATTGGGGTGCTTGCATTCTTTTTTAATTATGGTTTTCTCTAAGTATATTCCTAATAGTGGGATTGCTAGGTCATATGGTAGTTTTAGGTTTAGTTTGCCTAGGAAGCCTGCATACTGTGCTCCATAGTGGCTGTATCAATCTACATTCCCACCAATAGTGTAAGAGGGTTACCTTTGATCCACACCCTTTCCAGCATCTATTGTTTGGTGAGGGCCATTCTGACTGGTGTGAGGGAGACTGGGATTGACATGTATACACTCGTGTATAAAATAGATAACTAATGAGAACCTACTATATAGGACAGGGAACTCTACTCACAGCTTTGTGGTGACCTAAATGGTAATGAAAGCCAAAAAAAAAAAAGAGGGGATATTTGTATGCGCATGGCTGATTCACTTTGCTGTTCAGCAGATAGTGACATAGTAGTGTAAAGCAACTATATTCATAAAACAAAACATGAAGAGCTAAAAAGAAAGCAACTGGGTCTCCCGGAGACAGCACAAAGGTGAGGACAAGGTGTCTTGGCCTCGTTCCTTGAGGAAATCATTGAATTCCTCTGAACATGGCCAGAGAAAGGCCAGAGTGAGGGACTACAAGGTGAAGCAGGTGAAGGAGCCTGGCTTCTCTGATTCAACACAGGCACCATTTGAAAATGAACAATTAAGTCATCTTTTATCACCAACAACAATTTAAAGTAGTTAAGTCTTGAAAGTTTCATGGTCAAGGATCACCCCAAACAACACAATCTTCTAAAAATAGATTACTGGACCCACTCAGGAAAATGATAAAATCAAAACCAAATGTTTAGATTGCCAGAAAATAAAAACATAACTCCATTAATTTAAGTATCTTTAAAATTTTTGGTGTTCAACACTTATCACATAAAACAAAAGAAGAATTCTAAGCAAAATCTCAAAGACTTTATTTCTATCATAGCAATTTTCTACTAACTGTATGAGGTTCTGGTTCTTATTTTAGGTCTTTTACATTTTTATTTTCTCTAATATACCTTCAGGGAGATGTTAAAATTTCTTCTAAGATTCCATACTGTGTCGATATGCCATTAGGAAACCACATGCAGATTTGTAAACTATAAACCTACTTTGAGATAATTTGACAATATTTTCAGAGAAAATTATTAATAAATTCTTTAAAAAAAATACCTTAGTTGATTCTGATTCTGCAACCAGGGTATTGATTTGCTTTTATCCTTCTCGGTGGCTTTTTTTTTTTTTTTTTTTTAATTAAACCTAAATGTATTCTTTCCAAAACACTCCCTCAAGCTGTGAAACATTTTAAAGATCACATTCTAAATTTAAACAAATTTAAATAAGAGAGAAAGTTTAATTTCATATGCAGAATATTTGTGACAAGCTCTAAATGGTTGCTTGGTTGTTCCTCAGATTATTTTTCCCTGTCATATTTGCATAATTTGTGTCTCATGGGAAAAAAGATAACATGACAAATTTGATTTTATTTTTGTCCTGAATTAAGGGAAAATTGATATGAATACTGTCTACCAGTTATATGCTTGTTTTCACATTAATCAAGACTATCATAAAAAATGGACCCAAATCATAGTGAGAAGTTCAAATGGTTCAACACTTATTGTGGATTGCTGGTAACTTCCAGTGACTGGCACACCCATTTTACAGGTTTAGTAAAATCTCATAGACAGTAATCCCTGAACTGCTAATTTTGTTCTAAGAAGTAGTTGAGAATATAAGCAGACTTTGAATATCATATTAGCTTAAGTATGACAGCATATAAGCTCAACATTCAGAAAACTAAGATCATGGCATCTGGTCCCATCACTTCATGGGAAATAGATGGGGAAACAGTGGAAACAGTGGCAGACTTTATTTTGGGGGGCTCCAAAATCACTGCAGATGGTGGTGCAGCCATGAAATTAAAAGATGCTTACTCCTTGGAAGGAAAGTTATGACCAACCTAGATAGCATATTATAAAGCAGAGACATTACTTTGCCAACAAAGGCCTGTCTAGTCAACACTATGGTTTTTTCAGTAGTCATGTCTGGATGTGAGAGTTGGATGGTGAAGAAGGCTGAGCACTCAAGAATTGATGCTTTTGAACTGTGGTTTTGGAGAAGACTCTTGAGAGTCCCTTGGTTTGCAAGAATATCCAACCAGTCCATCCTAAGGAGATCAGTCCTGGGTTTTCATTGGAAGGACTGATGTTGAAATTGAAACTCCAATACTTTGGGCACCTCATGCTAAATGTTGACTCATTGGAAAAGACCCTAATGCTGAGAAGGATTGGAGGCAGGAGGAGAAGGGGATGACAGGATGAGATGGCTGGATGGCATCACCGACTCAATGGACATGGGTTTGGGTAGACTCAGGGTGTTGGCTCTGAACAGCGAGGCCTGGCATGCTGTGATTCATGGGGTCACAAAGAGTCGGACACAACGGAGTGACTGAACTGAACTGAACTGATGAAAGTGAAAGAGGAGAGTGAAAAAGCTGGCTTAAAGCTCACACCATTCAGAAAACTAAGATCATGGTATCTAGTCCCATGGTTTCATGGCAAATAGATCGACAAACAATGGAAACAGTGAGAGACTTTATTTTTTGGGGTTTCAAAATCTCTGCAGATGGTGACTGCAGCCATGAAACTAAAAGACGCTTGCTCCTTGGAAAGAACGTTATGACCAATCTAGACAGCATATTAAAAAGCAGTGACACTACTTTGTTGACAAAGTCCATCTAGTCAAATCTATGGTTTTTCTAGTAGTCATGCATGGATGTGAGAGTTGGACTATAAAGGAAACTGAGTGCCAAAGAACTGATGTTTTTGAACTGTGGTATTCAAGAAGACTCAGGAGTCCCTTAGACTGCAAGGAGATACAACCAGTCCATCCTAAAGGAAATCAGTCCTGAATATTCATCAGAAGGACTGAAGTTGATGTTCCAATACTTTGACCACCTGATGTGAAGAACTGATTTATTGGAAAAGACCCTGATGCTGGGAAAAATTGAAGGCAGGAGGAGAAGGGGATGACAGAGGATTAGATGGTTGGATGGCATCACCGATTCCATGGTCATGGGTTTGAACAAGCTCTGGGAGTTGGTGATGTACATGGATGCCTGGGGTGCTGTAGTCCATGAGGTCAAGAGTGACTGAACTGACACTGATACTGAGAGAGAGTTGAGGCAGTATTATTTTCTGAACTTGTAATCACCTGCTGCTAGTCTATGCCTTTTGCATAACCTTTGGTTCCCTGATTGTTTGATTCCATCTTTCCTAGTAACTCCCTCTAAGACTCCAGATAAAGGATATGGTCCTGATTTCAAGTTTGGTTTCTAGATAGGATTCATCCAAGTGCCACTTGTCCAGCATAAGTATTATTATATCCAAGCTGTTTACAGAACTAACTATTCTGAAGCACTTATTGGTTCACTCTTTACCTGAGATTTTAGATTTTATGTGTTCTCAAGAGAATTCTCTAAAAAGCACAAGATGTATCTTTAATAAAGGCATCAGTTTTGAGGAAAGAATTTACCACTCAAACTTGTTTGATTTAATCTCACCTTAATTAACCAGAGGTGAAATAAAAGGAAACAATTCAGAGTAAAGCAGGGAACCTCTAGGAGCTTACATGTTTTTCTTAATCCTGCTTAGAGGTTAAGGATGAGAACAACACTTTTTTTTTTTTTTTTTTAACCATGAAATAAAACCACTTCTACTTTAAGAAATTAATCTAGTTGCCTGGGTTTGTACATGTGTGATCCCTTATGGATCATAACCTAATTCATTATCATTCCTGTCAGACCATTCTTCTGGAGCAAAACCCATCTCAATCTAAACATATTGCCTTGAACTAACTATATCAGCCATGTCTATTGAATAGCATGACTGATGATCAGCAGTTGGAAAGTTCATCATGGTATTGATGCACCATAGTTTGTGCCTAGCTACAGGGAAGATTTCAGATTCCAAACTCACTGTTACTGGGCATATCTTGCAATACTCAGGGACAAGTGTCAAGGCTGTTTGTTTTGGATAAAAGTCCCTTTTAGTTTTGGAGTTCTGTCTTTGCTCATTAATATATGTTAGTACTTAATGGAACAAGCACTATTCTAGGTGCTGGGGTTTAGCAGAGAGTAAAACAGACTGCGTCTGTACCATCGTGACGTTTGTAGTCTGGTGGGAGGGAGACAGACAGAACGGGAGCTGGTGAAGCGTGCAACAAAGACAAGTAGAGTGGAAAAGGAAGGAGTGCTGGGGGTACTATCTTCTGCTGGGAAATCAGATATGACATTTAATTTTTGATAATGAGATTTACAGTTGAAGAACAGATATTTCTAAGAGCTCCTAATGAAATTAATCTATCAATAGTCTTAGTGATAGAAAAATCATAGTCCTTTCAGTAAACATTTTCTCTTTCCTTTCTATGACATGTTCTTACTCAGTCTTTGATACTGAAATCCACCATGTTTTTTTTTTAAGCTGAGTCACTCATGGTGCTAGAACACAAAATATGCCCTTTATATGTGATAGGTGAAGAGCCTTAAAACTGGAAAACTGCTTTTGAATGTCTTCTATCTGTGTTGATTTCAGTTAATAGAAGATACAAACTTGCCTGGGCTTAGCATTGGGAGAGTATACCAAATATTTTAATGTAATTATTTTAGAGGAAGAAATCTTCTAATTGACGATAGTGTCTTGAAATCCCCTCACTGTGTATCTTATGAACACATTTTTGCCTTGGTTATTTATTTCCAAAACTTCTTTGTATATGATTTTGACATATCAGGACTTATATAGGTTATATACTAACCCTGGCTTCCCAAGTGGCTCAGTGGTAAAGAATCCACCTGCCAATGCAGGAGAGGCAGAAAAGGTTCAATCCTAGGTCAGGAAAATCACCTGGAGGAAGAAATGGCAACCTACTCCAATATTTTTACCTGGAAAATCTCATGGACAGAGGAGCCTAATAGGCTACAGTCCATAGGGTCTCAAAGAATCAGACACAACTGAGGGACTGAGCACACCACACACACATCCTAACCCTATATCTTTCACTCTTGATTCTATAGTATCCCTTATCTTGAATAATCATTTGACACTCAGAATGAATGAAAATGTTAATTCTAATTTTTATCATGGATAACTAACACAGGCTGCTGCTGACTTCCCCTTCTCTGAATGTAATACTGGAGAGACTATATTAATGTGAGTGAATTTGAAGGATTTTGAAACAACATAAAACTGAAATGTGGAGGCCAAACATTTTTGATTGCAGTGTCAGATAGAAATGATAAGAGCTGGATTCCTAAGAACAGCAAGAGGCAAGGGGTTAATGCTTTGCTTTTGTCCTTTTCCTCATTTCCCAGGGTGAGCCCAATGATAGCCTAGGTTTTGCAGGTTCAGTTCAGTTCAGTCGCTCAGTCCTGTCCAACTCTTTGCCACCCCATGAATTGCAGCACACCAGGCCTCCCTGTCCACCACCAACTCCCGGAGTTCACCCAAACTCATGTCCATCAAGTCGGTGGTGAAATCCAAACATCTCATCCTCTGTCATCCTCTTCTCCTCCTGCTGCCAATCCTTCCCAGCATCAGGGTTTTTTTCCAATGAGTCAACTCTTCGCATGAGGTGGCCAAAGTATTGGAATTTCAGCTTTAGCATCAGTACTTCCAATGAATACCCAGGGCTGATCTCCATTAGAATGGACTGGTTGGATCTCCTTGCTGTCCAAGGGACTCTCAAGAGTCTTCTCCAAAACAACAGTTCAAAAGCATCAATTCTTCAGCGCTCAGCTTTCTTCACAGTCCAACTTTCACATCCATACATGATCAATGGAAAAACCATAGCCTTGACTAGATGAACTTTTGTTGGCAAAGTAATGTCTCTGTTTTTGAATATGCTATCTAGGTTGGTCATAACTTTCCTTCCAAGGAGTAAGCGTCTTTTAATTTCAAGGCTGCAATCACTGTCTATGATCACTGCAATCACTGCAATCATCTGCAGTGATTTTGGAGCCCAGAAAAATAAAATCTGACACTGTTTCCACTGTTTCCCCATCTATTTCCCATGAAGTGATAGGACCAGATGCCATGATCTTAGTTTTCTGAATATTGAGCTTTAAGCCAACTTTTTCACTTTCCTTTTTCACTTTCATCAAGAGGCTTTTTAGTTCCTCTTCACTTTCTGCCATAACAGTGGTGTCATCTGCATATCTGAGATTGTTGATATTTCTCCCAGCAATCTTGATTCCAGCTTGTGTTTCTTCCAGCCCAGCATTTCTCATGATGTACTCTGCATATAAGTTAAATAAGCAGGGTGAAAACATGCAGTCTTGACGTACCCCTTTTCCAATTTGGAACCAGTCTGCTATTCCATATCCAGTTCTAACTGTTGCTTCCTGACCTGCATATAGGTTTCTCAAGAGGCAGGTCAGGTGGTCTGGTATTCCCATCTCTTGAAGAAGTTTCCACAGTTTATTGTGATCCACACAGTCAAAGGCTTTGGCATAGTCCATAAAGCAGAAATAGATGCTTTTCTGGAACTCTCTTGCTTTTTCTATGATCCAGCAGATGTTGGCAATTTGATCTCTGGTTCCTCTGACTTTTTGAAAACCAGCTTGAACATCTGGAAGACAATTCACATATTGCTGAAGCCTGGCTTGGAGAATTTTGAGCA
Organism: Bos mutus; assembly: GCF_027580195.1. Lineage (NCBI taxonomy): Eukaryota > Metazoa > Chordata > Mammalia > Artiodactyla > Bovidae > Bos > Bos mutus. The sequence continues at coordinate 29,672,918 of NC_091630.1, read as the reverse complement.
TTACTTTACTAGCGTGTGAGATGAGTGCAATTGTGCAGTAGTTTGAGCATTCTTTGGCATTGCCTTTCTTTGGAATTGTGATGAAAACTGATTTTTTCCAGTCCCGTGGCCACTGCAGAGTTTTCCAAATTTGCTGGCGTATTGAGTGCAGCACTTTCACAGCATCATCTTCCAGGATTTGAAATAGCTCAACTGGAATTCCATCACCTCCACCAGCTTTGTTCGTAGTGATGCTTTCTAAGGCCCACTTGACTTCACATTCCAGGATGTCTGCCTCTAGGTCAGTGATCACACCATTGTGATCATCTGGGTCGTGAAGATTTTTTTTTGTATAGTTCTGTGTATTCTTGCTGCCTCTTCTTAATGCCTTCTGCTTTTGTTAGGTCCATACCATTTCTGTCCTTTATCAAGACCATCTTTGCATGAAATGTTCCCTTGGTATCTTTAATTTTCTTGAAGAGATCTCTAGTCTTTCCCATTCTGTTGTTTTCCTCTATATCTTTGCATTGATTGCTGAGGAAGGCTTTCTTAGCTCTCCTTGCTACTCTTTGGAACTCTGCAATCAGATGCTTATATCTTTCCTTTTCTCCTTTGCTTTTCACTTCTCTTCTTTTTACAGCTATTTTTAAGGCCTCCCCAGACAGCCATTTTGCTTTTTTGCATTTCTTTTCCATGGGGATTGTCTTGATCCCTGTCTTGTGTACAATGACAGGAACCACCATCCATAGTTCATCAGGCACTCTGTCTATCAGATCTAGGCCCTTAAATCTATTTCTCACTTCCACTGTATAATCATAAGGAATTTGATTTAGGTAAACATTAGCAATACAGTATCTGGCAGAGGGGGGTTAAGTGTTCCCTTCTTCTCTCTACTTAACTCCAAAGTTTACCTAAAATCCAGAAAGACAATTTAAAAAAAAAGTTTGATGTTCAGGACAGTGACCTGAGAGAATGTCACACAGAGAAAAAGATGGACATGGAGGGATGGTAGCCATAGTTAATACCAGAGACTCTGCCATGAGGCTTAAGTTTCCTTAATAATTTTTAAATGTGATGAAGCAAAATTAATGGATATTTAAAAATAAGAATTTTAAATAAGCATATTTTCAAACATATAAATATGCCTTTGAAATGTTTGGATAGTGGAAATACAAAATAGAAATAGGAATGTATTAAAATAATCAACCTGAAATATTACATGCCACAATTTGAAATAAAGAAGCCAACAGTTGGTTCAACACAACACTGAATCAGGAAGCAAAATATTAAACTGATAATTCTTTCAGAGGGCATTAGAAGGAGATGACCAAATATAAAATACATAAAAAATTAAAAGGTCAAAATATGAGAGTAGACAAATATAAAAAAGAAAAACACTTAGAAGGGAGGGAATATTAAAGAAAATACTTACTTAAAATTTCCCCAAATAAGGAAATAATTGTTCAGTCTCTGATTCATGTCCAACTATTTGCAACCCTATGAATTGTAACATGCCAGGCTTTCCTCTTCTTCAATATCTCTCAGAGATTACTCAAACTCATGTCCGTTGAGTCAGTGGTGCCATCTAACCATCTCATCCTCTGTTGCTCTCTTCTCCTCCTGCCCTCAATCTTTCCCAGCATCAGGGTCTTTTCCAATGAGTCAGCTCTTCACATCAGTGGCCAAAGTATTAGAACTTCAGCTTCAGTCCTTCCAATGAATATTCAGGACTGATTTCCTTTAGAATTGACTGATTTGATCACCTTTCAGTCCAAGGGACTCTCAAGAGTCTTTTCTAACACCACAGTGCCAAAGCATTAATTCTTCCATGCTCAGCCTTCTTTATGGTTCAACGCTCACATCTGTGCATGACTACTGGAAAAACCACAGGCTTGATGATACAGACCTTTGTCATCAAAGTGACGTCTCTGCTTTTTAATATGCTGTCTAGATTGGTCATAGCTTTTCTTCCAAGGAACAAGCATCTTTTAATTTCATGGCTGCAGTCACCATCCCCAGTGATTTTGGAGTCCAAAAAATAAAAGCCCAAAATTTTGTGAGTCATCCAGCCCAGCATATCACATGAAGTACTCTGCATATAATTTAAATAAGTAAGGTGACAAATATACAGCCTTGATGTACTCCTTTCCTAGTTGTGAGCCAGTCTATTTTTCCATGCCTGGTTCTAGCCCAGTTTTATTTATTATCACTGTTTCTACTTTTTCCCCATCTATTTGCCATGAAGTGTTGGGACCAGATGCCATGATCTTAGTTTTCTGAATGTTGAATTTTTAAGCCAACTTTTTCAGTCTCCTCTTTCTCTTGCATCAAGGGGTTTTTTAGTTCCTCTTCACTTTCTGCCATTAAAATGGTATCATCTGCATATCTGAGGCTGTTGATATTTCTCCCAGAAATCTTGATTCCAACTTGTGAGTCATGCAGCCCAGCATTTCACATGATGCACTCTGCATATAAGTTAAATAAGCAGGGTGACAAATAAATGGCCTTGATGTACTCCTTTCCCAATTTTGAACCAGTCTGTTGTTCCCTGCCCGGTTCTAGCTGTTGCTTCTAGACCTACATACAGGTTTCTTAGGAGGCAGGTAAGGTGCTCTGGTATTCCCCTCTTTTGAAGAAAATTCCATGGTTTGCTGTGATCCACACAGTCAAAGGCTTTAGTGTACTCAAAGAAGCAGAAGTTTTTTGGAATTCCCTTTCGTTTTTCTGGGATCCAGTGGATATTGTCAATTTGGTCTCTGCTTCCTCTGCCTTTTCAAAATCTAGTTTGAACATCTGGAAGTTCTCAGTTCACATACTGCTAACACCTATTTTGAAGTATTTTGAGTGTTACCTTGCTAGCATGTGAAATAAGTACAATTGTATGGTAATTTGAACATCCTTTGGTATTGCCTTCTTTAAGATTGAATTGAAAACTGACCTTTTCCAGTCCTGTGGCTGTTTCTGAGTTTTCCAAATTTGCTGGCATATCAAGTGCAGCACTTTAACAGCATTATCTTTTGAGATTTGAAATAGCTCAGCTAGAATTCCATCACCTTCTCTAGCTTTGTTTGCAGTAATGCTTCCTAAGGACCACTTTACTTCACACTCCAGGATGTCTGGCTCTAGGTGAGTGACCACACCATCATGGTTATCCGGGTCATTAAGATCTTTTTTTGGTATAGTTCTTCTGTGTTTTCTTGCTCTTTTCTTAACCTCTTCTGCTTTTGTTAGGTCCTTGCCATTTCTGTCCTTTATTGTACCCATCTTTGCATGAAATATTCCATTGGTATCTCTAATTTCCTTGAAGAGATTTCTAGTCTTTCCCATTCTAAGGAAATGAATAGGGTATTAGAACATTTTAAACAAAGCTCATGCACTAAACAAATCAAAGTATTCACACTTGAATTCAATCATTTCTAAACCACAGATCTCAAGAATTATAATTAAAGTCCCAAGAAAGACAGCACATTGACTTAGATTTTCCAACAGCATCACTGACTGAAAGAAGAAAACAGGAAAGTTTTTCAAAGATTTGAAACAAAAGAGAAATACAGGTGGTTTAACTAGTCATTCAGTTCAGTTCAGTCGCTCAGTCCTGTCCGACTCTTGGCGGCCCCATGAATCACAGCACGCCAGGCCTCCCTGTCCATCACAAACTCCCAGAGTTCACTCAAACTCATGTCCATCGAGTCAGTGATGCCATCCAGCCATCTCATCCTCTGTTGTCCCCTTCTCCTCCTGCCCCCAATCCCTCCCAGCATCAGAGTCTTTTCCAATGAGTCAACTCTTCACATGAGGTGGGCAAAGTACTGGAGTTTCAGCTTCAGCATCATTCCCTCCAAAGAAATCCCAGGGCTGACCTCCTTCAGAATGGACTGGTTGGATCTTCTTGCAGTCCAAGGGACTCTCAAGAGTCTTCTCCAACACCACAGTTCAAAAGCATCAATTCTTTGGTGCTCAGCTTTCTTCACAGTCCAACTCTCACATCCATACATGACCACTGGAAAAACCATAGCCTTGACTACAAGGACCTTTGTTGGCAAAGTAATGTCTCTGCTTTTCAATATACTATCTAGGTTGGTCATAACTTTTCTTCCAAGGAGTAAGTGGCTTTTAATTTCATGGCTGCAATCACTATCTGCAGTGATTTTGGAGCCCAGAAAAATAAAGTCTGGTACTGTTTCCACTGTTTCACCATCTATTTCCCATGAAGTGATGGGACCGGATGCCATGATCTTCATTTTCTGAATGTTGAGCTTTAAGCCAACTTTTTCACTCTCCACTTTCACTTTCATCAGGAGATTTTTTTAGTTCCTCTTCACTTTCTGCCATAACAGTGGTGTCATCTGCATATCTGAGACTGTTGATGTTTCTCCAGGCAATCTTGATTCCAGCTTATGCTTCTTCCAGCCTAACGTTTCTCATGATGTACTCTGCATATAAGTTAAATAAGCAGGTGACAATATACAGCCTTGACACTCCTTTTCCTATTTGGAACCAGTCTGTTGTTCCAGGTCCAGTTCTAACTGTTGCTTCCTGACCTGCATATAGGTTTCTCAAGAGGCAGGTCAGGTGGTCTGGTATTCCCATCTCTTGAAGAAGTTTCCACAGTTTATTGTGATCCACACAGTCAAAGGCTTTGGCATAGTCAATAAAGCAGAAATAGATGTTTTTCTGGAACTCTCTTGCTTTTTCCATGATCCAGCAGATGTTGGCAATTTGATCTCTGGTTCCTCTGCCCTTTCTAAAACCAGCTTGAACATCTGGAAGTTCATGGTTCTCGTATTGCTGAAGCCTGGCTTAGAGAATTTTGAGCATTACTTTACTAGCGTGTGAGATGAGTGCAATTGTGCAGTAGTTTGAGCACTCTTTGGCATTGCCTTTCTTTGAGAGTGGAATGAAAACTGACCTTTTCCAGTTCTGTGGCCACTGCTGAGTTTTCCAAATTTGCTGGCATATTGAGTACAACACTTTCACAGCATCATCTTTCAGGATTTGGAATAGCTCCACTGGAATTCCTTCACCTCCACTAGCTTTGTTCATAGTGATGCTTTCTAAGGCCCACTTAACTTCACATTCCAGGATGTCTGGCTCTAGGTGAGTGATGATACCATTGTGATTATCTTGGTTATGAAGATCTTTTTTGTACAGTTCTTCTGTGTATTCTTGCCACCTCTTTTTAATATCTTCTGCTTCTGTTAGGTCCATACCATTTCTGTCCTTTATCGAGCCCATCTTTGCATGAAATGTTCCCTTGGTATCCCTAATTTTCTGGAAGAGATCTCTAGTCTTTCCCATTCTGTTGTTTTCCTCTATTTTTTGCATTGATCACTGAGAAAGGCTTTCTTATCTCTTATTGCTATTCTTTGCAAGGAGACAAATTTTACTCTTCCACCTATGAAATAACCATTTATCTTCCTCATATTTGCTTTCCAAGGCACATAGATGGTAGAAACCAAGAATAAAAACTCTAGGATGATGTTTATATTTATGCATTGTGATAGAATGATAGGAATTTGGGTCAGAAGACTAGAGGGAAGTGGTAGTTTGTTGTGATTCTTGTGGTCTGGTAGATAAATCAAATAAAAATAAGTATAAAAACTGACATAAGAAAAATAATTATAAATACATGCCTTAAATAGCTACACATAACTATTGATACAATAAAAATTAATAGGTGTACTTCCAGTTAAACATGGTGGAGTGATGAAATGTTTGTCTTCTACTCTCTCCTAAAAGTATACTTGCTTGTGTATTCTCAGTCCCTCATTTGTATCTGACTCTTTGCAATCTCATGGACTGTAGCTTTCCAGGCTCATCTGTCCATGGAATTTTCCAGGAAAGAAAACTGGATTGGATTGCTATTTCCTTCTCCAAAAATACACATTAAAATAAACTTAAACTAATAACAGTGGGCAAAAAGAGAACTGGAAGGAAGACAACATTGGATGAGAGGTGTCAACATAATTATGGAGGGTGAAAGTGAATCACAAAGTGGTCACTTACTGAAAGCTGAGGATGCTGAAACGTAAGTGTGGCGAAGGGGAAGACAACAAGAAGATGATTATTTGCTTCCCCCACACACAATAATCAGGATTCTAGGGCCTGGATACTTTCAGGGAGTTGGTGTTCAAAAGAATGGACTAAAAAGCTAAAAGGATTTGTGAAAAATCATAGATAGCTCCCTCCATTGCAATGGTCAAACAACTACAGTTCTCTCACTATGAAAAGGCAAAGAAAACTGGAAAGGAGATTCTATACTCAAAGACTCTAGGCATAGCAAAGGACAATGGAAGGGGCATGTCACTGAAAACAGAGGAATTATAATCAACGTCTACGTTCATGGTAAATAACTGTGGACTCACTTCTTGTACTCATCTTCCAGAAGCTGTTAACAGGACTTTAGCCTTTATTGGATGGAGTAGCCTGGTGGGCTACAGTCCATGGGGTTGCTAAGAGTCGGACATGACTGAGCGACTTCATTTTCACTTTTCACTTTTCACTTTCATGCATTGGAGAAGGAAATGACAACCCACTCCAGTGTTATTGCCTTGAGAATCCCAGGGACGGGGGAGCCTGGTGGGCTCCCGTCTATGGGGTTGCACAGAGTCGTATACAACTGAAGCAACTTAGCAGCAGCAGTAGCAGCAGCAGCCTTTATTGAAGAGAGAAGACTCCTTTGTGGAGAAATTACATAGTATAAAGAATTTAGCTAATGGAATTAGTTGTTTCCCAAAGGAATGGGCAAAGCATTTTGTCTTATCATAATATAGTGATGTGCCCCCAACTAAAACCTCCAAGTTAGCAAACCATACTATTCACTCAAGATTTTCACTCAAATATAAATGAATAGCCATGGACCTGAAGATATCCCAGACAGCATCTTATGTCAAAGAAAAATGAATAAAACCAGCTAAAATTTTTAAAATATTAAAACTTGCAAAAATACAATATCCCTAGAGATAGAAGATAATATGTATTTATACAGTAAAAATTATATAGAAAGGAACACTCAGAAAATGAGGAAATGTTCTTGGAAGTACAATATGAGAGCAGAAGAAAAAAAGTGGAAAAAGTATGGAATATCCAAAGAGTAGGCTTAGAAATGCAAAGAGATAAAAAAATGTTGTGAAAAATAAGAATTTAGAGAATCGATCTAGGTAAGTTTGTATCTGGGAAATTATCCAGAAACAATATGAAGAAAGAAAATGGATAGAAGATAATAATTGAATATATACTAAAGGCTGTCACTTCCAACAGTACGTAGGATTAAATGTTCTACAAGTATTTGTGCTATGAAACAATTTAAGATACTGGGTGATATGTGAATCATATCTCAAGCTGTTATAATTTTATAATGTTTGAAAACATTTTTTTTAAAAAATACAAAGCTGAATCAAGAAAGTAAGCAAACCCCCATCCAGGCAAGAATAGTCCAGGAGCATGAATCCAGTTTAGTCTGTGTGTTGAGTTCATAGATGCCCTAAAGGCACTTGCCTCAGGAACTTGCGTTTTAATGGTTGCAGTGAGGAAAAGAAGTAAGACCTAGTGTCTGTGCAAGGTAGAGAATCACCATAATAGCCCTACACAGAGATTAATGAAGGCCTACAGTCTCAGTGTCAGAGAAACTAAAAATAATCCATTCTCTAAAGGCAATTGTTTGACACATTTGCCAGAGCTCTGGCACTTGTTTGTAGAATGAAAAGCCACCCCAGAGAATTCATAACTGTAAGTTACCCTCATGCAAGACTACTTTAAATTCCCACCACACAGGTGGTATCAAAAACATCCAACCTTGGAAATTAATTTGATGAGACCCCAAGTTAGGAGCACCTTGAACAATCACAGATATTCTTTGGAGGATTGCACCTTCACAGCAAGGCTCATAGAATTCATTCAGATAAATCAGTGCACATGTGCTCACAATTAAAAAAAAAAATCACAAAATGCTAGAGTAAAACAGCAGTTTACCTTCCTTTTCCCCAGAGATAATCACTTTTAAGCCTTCAGTCTTTTCTTCTGTTATTTAACTTCCATATTTATGAAGGATATAAATAAGCAACATATTTATTCTGCAGTTTATTTTTTGTAGATGAGACTCTATTATCTTATTACTATGTAAGAAGAGCATTTTAGTTTTTTGTCCGCCTCCCTGCCCATGAGTATTTGTTCACACACCTATAACAAATGAACATTCACTAGTCCCAGTCACATAATACACTATAAGAATTTTTAAATCATTTTTAGAGTTCTTGAGTTTGATTATTTTGAAAAAAAAAGTCAGTTTACATTTGAGCCACAGAGACTATATTGGTAATCAAAGTATAGCTTTTTTCCCCTACCAAAGTAAAGTTTTATCTCATATTTTCATTAGCTCTTTTTTATGCCCCATGAATCTATCATTAACTTACTCCCATGGGTACAAAACTCCTTCAGTGCTGAAGTACCTCAGGTCATAAAGCCACCTGCATTTCTAGAGAAATCTTCCCTTAGCGCCCTCAGTTCCCCTGTCTGCTTCACTTGCTTTCTAGCTCTGCTGCCCACTTACAAGCCTGGTTTTTATTTCAGCGATATGCTGAGCATCTTCTTTGCCACATGCCTGAGTAAGATTCCGTGATCCTTGGTCCCCCTGCATTTCTGTCATTACTTTTTAATTTATTCATTTATTTTTGGTTACTCAGTCCTCCGATAGCATACTAAGGAAAGTGTGCATTGGATTCTATGTATATAATGTTTGCATGTCTAAAAACATCTTTAATTCTGGGGAGCTAATCAAAGAAAAAAAAAAAAACTAGAATGACTAATATGCATAGAAGGAGGTATTTGGTCTCATCAGCAATTCAGAGAATCATGTCACAGGTAAGATGTGAGTAATTCTGTGGCCTGGGAATAGAGATACTCCAGGATAGTGGATGGTTTAGAGAGTGCTCAGGAACATGCATCAGTGATCCATCTAGTTTCAATAATATTCAGATCCAGTGTGTGTTGGTTTTCATTCTGATGGATTACACGTTTAAAAGTATTTCATTTTGAGCATTGCAAAGTACAAAGTGTTATGCGACCCATTGCTGTGTCATTTCCTGTGTGTTAAGTAAAAAGGGATAATCTCTTCCTCCTTAGCATCACCCAAGGATAAATTTAGACTCTTCATAGTAGTGAAAAGCAGTGTAATTGTTTTTATGGAGAAGAATTTTAATTAGAAAAAAAAAATACAAGTAACTCAACTTGGATTAGACTCATTATAGATGAGGTTCAGAGTGATATGCCAATTAAAACAATATATTTGAAATATTTAATGTATCAAAAATATTCAACTGTAGAAAATTCATGTATTTTATATGTATAGGTATAAAACTTTAAGAGGAAATATTTCTAGTTTCAAGGATTTTACACACTGTCAGGGAAGAAAGACTCATTTACAAAGAAGACCTTAGAAGGTGAAATGTGATGAGGACTCTAATAAGGAGACCCGTTGGTATTTGATAATGGGGATTACTGCTAGTTGAAAAGCTTCATGGTTAGGACCTTGATGAATAAGATACTAACCATATTTAAAGTATGGATATCTGAAGTAAGTAGTTTACAAAGATTCACAGTGTTTCAAAACTCCAGAGAACACTCTGAGAGCTTGAATAGCTGAAATAGAAGAGAAAATGTCCAACTTGTACTTCAGGGCTATTCTTATGGTTTCTAATGTTGACTAGATTTGCTGACTATCTTCTAAGAAACAATTTATAATATTTAATTCTCCATATGTTTTTCATGTTTAGAGTAGGTAAGCTGACATAGTTCAATAGAATAAGCACATTTTATATTAACTGCATGTGCAATTCTGTAATTTTACTTAAAAGTTATTTTATCAGAAAATGTAAAGGTTACTTGCAAATTTATTTGAACTAGTGTATGAAAGCATCTTTTCTGGTGGTTCAGTGGTAAAGAAACGAAAAGAGTAAAGTGAAAGTGTTAGTTGCTCAGTCGTGTCTGACTCTTTGTGACCCCATGGACTATAGCCTGCCAGGCTCCTCTAGTCCATGCATTCTCCAGGCAAGAGTACTGGAGTACCATTTCTTTCTCCAGGGGATCATCCCAACCCAGGGATTGAACCTGATTCTTGTGCATTGCTGGCAGAATCTTGACCGTCTGAGCCACCAGGGAAGCCTGGAACCCACCTCCAATATAGGAGACACAGGTTTGATCCCTGGGTCAGGAAGATCCTCTAGAGAAGGAAGTGGCAACCTCCTGCAGTATTCTTGCCTGGGAAATCTCAGGCTCAGAGAAGCCTGTCAGGCTAGAGTCCATGGGGTTACAAAAGAGTTGGACATGATTTAGTGACTAAACAAGAAACAATATTTATAAAAATGAATAGTTTAATTTTAGTCCCTACTAGTGTTTTATTTTATTAAATCAGTTTTGCTTAAAACCACAGTAAAATGATTATACTGGTGATTTATGAGTGACTGGAATTATTTCATAAGGTTAGAAATGTGTTACTTTTTACAGTCATTTTTTTTTCCATCTTGAGGAGTTTGTACATGAAGCAGCAATTGCAATTCTTGAGATGACACTTGCCTTTCAAAGGCCACAGTCATGTATGTGAGAACTTTGTAAAGATGCCACTTGGGTATTTGAGCTGCTGATTGCATTTCAAATGAGAAAAGGAGGATTACAAGGGTACTTCTTGATGCTTGTACTTTCTAACTCACAACTTTAATATTCAAATGATATTTTACAGGTCGTTGAGTTCTCATCTAGAAAAATTTAATAGTTGTGGGGATTTTAAGGTTCTGATTACAGGGGAAAAACATGCTTATGACATCCATGCAAATATTCTCTCTGGTCCATTGACCAACTTGCAGTGATGCTATACATTTGTTCTGCCCTAAGATTTTTTTCAAATCACTTTCTACTCCTTTTTTCTTTAGATTCATTCTATTGATTCTATTTTATTTTCATTTAATTGATTTGGATTTAATGCAGAAATGATGAAAAGATCAGGAGCTCCAAATTCAGTGAAATATGTGTTCAAATCCCAGGTCTGCTATTTATCAGCTATGTCTCTTTAAGCAATTCATTCTGCTTTACTTTTCTTAAAAAATGGGACAAAGTATCATTGAGTTTATTAACAATTAGATGAAATGCCTCATGCAAAATGGCTAACATAGTGTCTGGCTTTCTAAGAAGTAGTCAATAATCTTGTCCTCTTCCTTCTTAAGTAAAGCTACTATTTCAGCTTTTCAGTACACATGCTAAGACCTTAAATTGAGCTGCACCACCTTTGGTGACTTAGGTTCTGGTTAATTAGTCATGTCCATTGTTTTTTAAATGTGCGAGGTTACAGTTGATTGGTTGTGAGTAATAATAAAACATTTGGAGGTGTTTTTTATTTTTTTTGGACTGAATGCAAAACTCCTACCTCTCTCTTCATTGTCCTTCTCTACCTTTGTTGATATTTAAATTTTTAACAGCATTAATTAGCTCACCACTCCATTTTACATAGGTTAAACTACATTGGTTCTTAATTAGATAACCTAATTCTTATGCTAAAATGATCAGAGCTTCTCTGGTAGCTCTCAACTGGTAAAGAATCCACCTGCAATGCAGGAGACCCGGGTTTGATTCCTGGCTCAGGGAGATTCACTGGAGAACGGATATGCTGCCCACTTCAGTATTCATGGGCTTTCCTGGTGGCTCAGATGATAAAGAATTTGCTTGTAATGCAGGAGACCTAGGTTTGATCCCTGGGTTGGGAAGATCCCCTGGAGGAGAGCATGGCAACCCACTCCAATATTATTAGTGCTTCCCTAGTAGCTTAGCTGGTAAAGAATCTGCCTGCAATGCAGGAGACCCCAGTTTGATTCCTGGGTCAGAAAGATCCACTGGAGAAGGGATAGGCTAATCCTTAACAGCATTAATTAGCTCACCACTCCTAAAATGATCATGACTTATTATGTTGAACCATAAGAATTAGCTCAAACTAATACATTCAAAAAGAAATAATAACATTTGAGACGTTTAATAAGTATTGATTTTACATTATAATGGGCTTTGCATCAGTTCTTTATTCCTGTGTACAACGTGCATATATGTGTGAGAGAAACCGAGAAGTGATAGATGAACCCTGGTTTATTAAGAGAAAATGAGTCCTGCAGAAAGGGGTTATGTAACTAGTAAATTGGGGAGGGAGGATGGGAAGTCTATTGTTAGATTAAGAGGTAAATTTTGATTTGTCACCAGTTTCTCTAATTTAAATAATTAACTTGAGATGTTTCTTTTTGAATAAATGCCAGATCCTAATGGGTTTTTAAGGCAGTTTTTATGAAATGAAGATCAGCTTTAAGAGAATGCTTTGCTTTTCCTCCTTAACAACCTCAGCATTAACAGATAAGTTGAAATTCAAATATAATCTGACAAACCTGAACAATTTGCAGGTCCATAAATAGAGCATTGAGGGAGTTCATCAGTGCCTTGTGTGCATCTTCACTTCAGCTGAGAAAATCATCATTCCAGATAAAAATAATTCTTTTCCTAAAACATCTCCACACATTTTCAACAGTCACTCAGCAAATTATCATTTCAGTTCTTTATATAAGATGATAATACCGCTGGCTAAGATAATGACAGTCAATTTCCCTCTTAAATTTTTTTAATTGTATTCATTTTTCTTATAATGTCTAATCCTACTCAGTGTGAAATATGCAAGAAAATCCCTGGATTAATGTCTTAATTACAGTGTTGGTTAATGTTGCTAGGTAGATGATTCTTCAGTGTTGAATATTTTAAAAAGGAGGCTTATTTTTTTTTCAACTCTCTGAGAAGATAAGCTAATTTTAAATGAATGATCTAGTTTTATGCACCCCTAATTCTGGCAGATGAACTATTTAGGGGGCAGGGATAGAGAGAAGTTCTGTATGACCTTAACAATTTGGACTTCTCTCACCAGAGTTACTGCAATGCTGAGCCTTGCTGACTTCCCCTCTTGCCAACATTAAAATGCTGAGGTCCTTGCATAGCACCATTTCTTAGGGGCTCAGATTGATTTCATTTCACCTCTTCCATCAAGGAAAGGACACTGTAATACATCTGTATTTTGCATACAGGTTTGCCTTCATGCTCACAACTTGTCTTCCAGTGTTATCATTACTGAACTTTTATAAAGCCTTAACAATGTTGTGCTGGAAAATATTTAACCAGTTATCTAAGAATAAGTACACATGTATATTCATACATATACTTATTAAGAATTATATACTAATATAGTATATATATGATACACATGTAATATTATAATGTCTGAACATTTATTGTGAGTTATATGGAACCAGTTGATTCTTACAAAATGAGTTTGATTTATGCTGACTTCTATCTGCAACCAGCTATTGCTGCAACTAATGAATTAATAACATTCACACATTAAGGATAATTGATATTTTCCTTTATGTTGATAAGACCCAAGTGAAATAATAAAGATATATGTAAGAGTTTTACTCATCGGTTCTGATGTATGTGATTTTTTTTGTTACATTGGATAATAGTTCTTGAGTACTGAAGGGAAGTTTTTCTCTGTCTTTTTTTTAATTCACAATGTGATAGCCGCAGACATGACATATTTTAATGAGAAACGTCTGTTATTAACATTTTCTCCATTATTTTCTTAAATCTAGACAATCAACACTGCAGTTATGAGGGTACTGTTTTCCAAATTTCAGGCTGAAAATATTCCCGCTATGGTCAGTGTGCCATCCACTGAACTTGGACCTGGACTAATTCGGAAGCTTACTTAGTATTTCCACCATTTGGATAAAATAGGTGGACATAATTCAAGACCATAGAGGATAGTAAAATATAGTAAAATAATTAAGAAGTGATAAAATCTGTATGTATTGCTTTTACTTTTAATACATTTTGTTTAATTGTGTTAGATTTTTGATATTCACCTTTATTAATTTCACCTTGAATGCTCACACATGAAGAGGTCTAGATCAGAGACAAATATCTTATTACTTAAATAGTAAAGCTCATCAGATACCCCCTTTGCCCCTGGCTATAGCCCTGGAATGATGTGATAAAAACTAGGTCAAATATGCCACCCTGGTAGCTGAACTCTATTTAAACAAAAAATGAAGAACAATGGATTTTCTCCATTTTTTTATAGAAGAGAGACAGTCATGCTCCTTCTCTCTCAAATAAGAGAGAGAATGAAAAAAACAAAACAAAATAAACACACATACAAACCCACTTTTGTTTCTCCGGGGCAGCTGGAAAGAGTCCTAGGTTCTCCCATTCTGGTATCTTACTCTGATCTTTGGAATGTAAATGCATCTTTCCAAGGGTCAGATAAATCCCAGGTGACTGTCTTTTCTGACCTAGATATTTCTGCAAAGTTTTGGCTTCAAACCTTGTGAAACCAAGGTTTGACATCTTAGGAGCTTAACCCAAGAAAATTGTCTTGGCTATTGCTATTAATATTTGGCTCTCTTAGGTAGGTAAGAGTTTTATTACCCTTTGGATCAGAGAAATAGAGAGATGGCCACAAACAATTCTCAAGGTATGAGAATGCTTTTTTTACCGAAGCGCTAAGAAACTCAGAGAAGTTTTATTTTTTCACAGTAAGTTTAAATAATGTATTTTTTCATAATGGCTGTGCTTAATAACCAATTTGTGAAATTTTAAGCAATTTTACAAATTTGTTAAAATTTCACCAGTTTTCTCTCAGGAGTCAATATGATCAGTCCAGGATCCTGGTGCACTATTCATCAACATGGTATACATGTAAGTTTCCACTAGACAAATAATTTGCTGTAAGGCAAAAGATATACAGAACAGGCTTTCCCCTGTGGAATTCCTTCAAAGTATCACAAGCCTACTCATGGTGAAATAGCTTCGCATATATTCATTCAGCGCTCCATTTGAGGGGCACACTTTGTGATGCCGGATTATTGTTCTATAGAACACCATTTATCCCTTAAAACAGGTTGATCTGTAGGGTTACTTCCTCCACTGACAATATATGAGTGGAGGAACTAAGGGAGTCTAAGTCAATGAGACCTCTTTCATATTATACTCAAGAATCTTCAGAAAATGTTTGCTTCTCGTGTCTACAGCTTTAGATTTTAGACTCGTAGATTTGCCGGTCCCAGTGCCTAAGACAATATTAAGCTAAGACTGTTGACCAACAGTTTTTGACTCCTGACACTAATAAGCCAACAGGTACAAAAGAGTTCTGCTCTACTGTCAGGCATTTGTTTCAAATTACCAAGAAAAAATTGGATGGCTGCTACATTATGAAAATAAAGAGGATTGTGGTAGATTGATAAATGATCCCGAAAAATGTTTCTTGTATCTGGGATGTGTGAATTATGCAAAGGAACTTTGCAGTTGTGATTAAAATAAGGGTATTTAGATGGGGAGATTATGTTGAATTATCTAGTTGGGCCCAATGATATAATCACAAAGATCATTACAAAGACAGAAAGATCCTTACAAAGACAAGGTAGAAACAGAGCGAGAGAGTCAGAGATTTGAGGGCAGAGTGAAAGAGCTTACAGACAGAATGTCCTATAAACCCATTTTAGACTTCTGATCACCAGAACTATAACATAATAAATGTGTGTTAAGTCACTAAGTTTGTGATAATTTATTACAACAGCAGTTTGTAGGAAACTAATACAAAGGCTATGTCCAGAAACCTGAGGATTCATTGGGGAAGTTCTTAATAACAAAAGTTAGTGGGAAACTGACAACCTAACAAATACAAGATAACTTGTACCCAGTGTGTATTATAATTGGGATTACCTAACAGTTAAAAGTGCTCAACATGATCAACCCAGCAGTGAGTAGCTGCAAGAAGAATACAAAATGAGGGGTGAAAGCAAGAAACTATGATTTTCAACTTAGGCCTTATGGTCAGCAACAAAAGTGGAGATTATAGCAGACATGTTATATAGAACATAGGGTACATATAGTATCGTGTGGCCAACTAGCCATGACTCTGGCAATATTTGTTTATTCTAGTAGGAGACAGCCATTTCTATTTCTTAGTTATGAAATTCTGTTTTAGTTCCAAACTTTTTAGATGCTAGGAAAAATACTCGTTTTCTCTGCCAAATTCTGACCTTTTAAAGTAGAATATCCCATGAGGATGCCTATTTCCATAATGTTCACTTTGGCTCCTTTACAGTGAAGCTATAAAATAGAAATGCTGCCCCTGAATCTGTGCATGTACACATAAGCTGAGTTAGTAGCTTGGATATTTAAATTTCCTTCTAGTAGGACAAGTAAATAGACTCTTCTTGTTTATCAAGTATGACACATTTTATTAGTACCTAAAAAGGATTTGGGGAATAGGAGAAATTTATACCTCAGAGGGAATGAGATATAATTAAGCAGTATTGTGGAATAAGTCATCTTCTGAGTGACTGTAATCAAGCCAATAATATACTCAATTAGATTTTCTTAGGATTGTTCAGGCAAGAAATACTCCTTGTGACAAACCCTTACCTTAGTTGTAAAGCAATGAGCCTACCACTTCAGTTAACCACTCCAGGACACATCATCACATTGTAATTCATACATATCTCATACCATCTCCATGGTACCCTTGGAGATGCATGCTGAATTCCTAATCAATGGGCTACTGGCTTTCTCTCAGATGGACTTAAGTTCCTGCATCTCTAGCCCCTTAATAGTATTCACCATGGCTCTCACGGACTTAATTCTTTATAAATTGGAAAATCTCATTTTAATTCATTCTAAAAATGAGCAAAATTAAATATTAGAAATATCTAGGCTTTTAACACACAAGTTGATTTTGGAGAGTGTGATTGTTTTTAGTTAAACAAGATGTGAAGTGAAAGTCACTCAGTCGTGTATGACTCTTTGCGACCCCATTGACTATATAGTCCATGAAATTCTCTGGGCCAGAATACTGGAGTGGGTAGCCTTTTCCTTCTCCAGGGGATCTTCCCAACCCAGGGATGGAACCCAGGTCTCCCACATTGCAGACAGATTCTTTACCAGCTGAGCCACCAGGGAAGCCCAAGAAAACTGGAGTGGGTAGCCTATCCATTCTCCAGGTGATCTTCCCAACCCAGAAATCAAACCAGGGTCTTTCTCCATTGCAGGTGAATTCTTTACCAGCTGAGCTATCAAGGAAGCCCTAAACAGGATGGTGTGATATCAATTCCCATTATCTTCCTCACCATTCACTTGAGGGTTGAGATATATTTTCTGTAAAAAGCTGTTGTTCTGTGGACTGAAAACAGTAATAACATATGTAATTGTAAATACGGTTTTCCAAATTAGTACTGTGTATAGATTGGGCTTCCCACTGGGCACTAGTGGTAAAGAACCCACTACGAATTCAGAAGTTAAGAGGCATGGGTTTGAATCCTCGGTTGAGAAGATTCCCTGGAGGAGGAAATGGGAACCCACTCTTGTATTCTTGCCTGGAAAATCCCATGGACAGAGGAGTCTGGCAGGTTATTGTCCATGGGGTTGCAAAGAGTCAGACATGACTGAAGCGACTTAGTATTAGCACTAGTAGGTTACTAGCAGTTTCTCCATTTTCTCAAGAAAAGTGAAAAGAACAGTGTGAGACTGAAACTGCTATTGTTGCTTGGAAAGGGGAGCAGTGCCCTTTACAATTATTTTGCCAGCTGGACAGGCAAAGAATATTGATAACCTTTCTTATCTTGCCATCATAAAAATAATCTACCTTCCTGCGTCTCTGTCCTCTCTACCTTTGTTTCTCTAACAACAGAAGCATCTTTGTTCCTATCAAGGCCACGCCCTCAAAGTTTGGGCTGTATTTCATCATCAGTTCTCAAATGTTGATCGTTTAATTCCACCCTTCACTCTACATTGTTGACTGAGCCTTGTCTCCAATGAATTGGTATCAGTGCTCAAACATACTCTTGATGTTCAGTCCTTTGTTGTTGTTATTAATGGTTCTTAACCATAGATCTTCTTCAGCTTCTAAGCTTCTCCTTGCCTTCCATTCACTTCTTGGTAGAATGTTCTTTTATCTGATGGTTTGTGGATTTTCTCATCTCCCAGTCTCCCCTCAGCTTTCCAATCTTTGTATTTTTTATCTATCAATTCAGTGAGAATAATTGTGAAGGTCATCAAGGACTTTCTTTTTACTAAATAAAAAGGTAATTGCTCTTCTCTCTCTTTCTTTTTTTTTTCCCTAATTGAGTTATCAGTAGTCTCTGACACTGTTGTCTGTCCACTTACTTGGAACTATTTCTTCTCATTACTTTGAGATAAAAGCACTCTCTTGTTTTTCTATCTCCTTGACTGTTGTCCCTTTCAATTTCCTTTCTGTTCTTTTCCTCCATTTAAACTCCAATGTTATAGTGCCACATTTTTCTGACTTGGCACCTCTTCTCTTTTATTTGTATTAATTCTTATTACATAACTTATTATTATTTGCTGCATTGAGTATTCACTGTGATGAGTGGGCTTCTCCAGTTGTGGTGCATAGGCTCAGTAGTTGCAACACACAAGCTTAGTTGTCCCAAGGCATGTAGGATCTTAGTTCCCTGACCAGGGATCAAACCCGCATCCTCTACATTGAAAGGTGGATTCTTTACCACTGGACCACCAAAGAAATACCATTACATGGTTTGTTTTAAAGTCAGAATTTTAAATACTGTGTACTGAAGACTCCAAACTCTGTATACCCATTCCTGCCTTCTTCCACAATTCCAGACTCCTTCCACCAATTCCAAATGTTAATCTCTAAATGGATGACCACTTGGCACCTCAGATTCAATATATTCAAAAAGAACTATGAATTGCTCTCCTTCACTGCACTCTGCTGCTTGTTAGTCTTCTACAACTCCGTGTTTGTGCTCCATTGTTAGACCCTAAAATCTAGCATTTACACTTCATTTCCTTTTACTCCTCACTCCCACATCATCCCATCCTATTGTATCTCTCTCTAAAACATATCTCAGAACTGTCCTTTTCTCTCCATTTTCAACTAATAACCACTTTTGCCCAAATTCCTGTCCTCTCTTGTCTGGTCTCGTTTCATATATTCATAATTTCCCCCTTTGTTGTCTCCTAAAATCTTCCCACACAGCCAGTAAAGTGAATTCAATATGGTAATTAGAAAGTGTTATTTTCTGACTAAAACCCTTCAAAAGCCTTCTGTCACTACATACTTATGACTCACTATTTATTAACAGAGTTGGAATCAGAATGTACTGTATTCAGAATGTACTCTGTACTATTTTACCATGCCATTCAAAATCACTCTTGGAATTTTCCTCTCCATTTCTGGTTATTTTCATAAACTAAATTCTGTAGATTTTTCTTGTTACATTCAGGTATTGACTGGCAACCTTATTTTCTGGTATTAGAAATACCGGATCAGTGAAATATCAAAATTATTCACTCTATCAAACAATTTAAAGTATCTCCCTCTACAGCTTAGGCCCAGTCCAGATTTTTGAGACTATCGCAGGAAAGAGAAACATGCTTTGTAGTGTCTCTTTTCCTTTCTTCATCAACTCCCTGACTTGATAGTTTCTATTCCTGGATTCTCCAGAATCTGATATAGAGGAAAGAAGAATTTAGAAGAAATGGCAGTCTTACATGACTTGTGCTGTTATACCTGTTGTTGTATCCTTTTGTGACACACAGCATAAAAGCAAGTTTGTGTGTTTGGGTTTTTATTTCTTTTGTTTTTAGATCCATCATTCTGTTGACACCTCCAACTCTGTCTTTTTCTGGTATGGATCATATTCCAACATTTGATCACTTACAACCCACCTTTCAGCTCTTCCCTCTGACACTGTTTCTGATGTAAGTTATTTCTGATACCATCATATTACAGGGACAGACAGACCTCTTTGGTGAGGTCCCACCATCTACTTCCTGTGCTATGTTGAAGCCAAAAGATGTGGTAAAGGTAATGGATGAAGGGAAACAGATACTTGATAAATAATGTATTTCTTTTGTCTGTCAACAAATTCTTCTACTGCTTTAATGTGATCTAGAGGTTTGTGATGAAGAAAGAGTTTCAATATGGGTTTTGATCCACCTCTTTGGCAGCTTTATTGTAGGTCAAGCACATCTTGTGGTTGTTGCTGTTGTTTTTCAGTTACTTGGTCCTGTCTGACTCTTTGTGACTCCATGGTCTGCAGCACACCAGGCTTTCCTGTCCTTCACCGTCTCCTGGAGCTCATGTCCATTGAGTTGGAGATACCATCTAACCATCTCATCCCCTGTTGTCTCCTTCTCTTCCTGCCTTCAATCTTTCCCAGCATCAGGGTCTTTACTAACTTTGCATCAGGTGGCCCATGTATTGGAGCTTCAACATCAGTTCTTCCAATAAATATTCAGGATTGATTTCCTTTAGGGTAGACTGGTTTGATCTTCTTGCAAGCCAAGGGACTCTCAAGAGTTTTCTCCAACACCACCATTCAAAAGTATCAATTCCTCGGTGCTCAGCCATTTTTATAGTCCAACTCTCACATCCATACATGACTACTGGAAAAACCGTACCTTTCATTAGATGGACCTTTGTTGGCAAAGTAGTGTCTCTGCTTCTTAATATACTATCTAGGTTTGACAGAGCTTTTCTTCCAAGGAGAAAGCCTCTTTTAATTTCAAGCAATTAAAGGGCCAGGAACTTTCAAGCATCTTCTCTAACACCACTCTTTTAAGTCATCAATTCTTTAGCACTTAGCCTTTTTTATTGTCCAGTTTTCACATCCGTACATGACTACTGGAAAAATCATATCTTTGACTAGACAGACCCTTGTTGGCAAAGTAATGTCTCTGCTTTTTAATATGCTGTCTAGTTTTGTCATAGCTTTTCTTCCAAGGAGCAAGCCTCTTTTAATTGCATGGCTGCAGTTACCATCTACAGTAATTTAAGGAGCCCAAGAAAATAAAGTCTGTCACTGTTTCCATTGTTTTCCCATCTATTTGCCATGAAGTAGTGGGACCTGATGTCATGATCTTTGTTTTATGAGTGTTGAGTTTTAAGCCTGCTTCATCACTCTCCTTTTTCACTTTGAAGAAACTCTTTATTTCCTCTTTGCTTTCTGCCATAAGGGTGGTGTCAACTGCATATCTGAGACTATTGATATTTCTCCTGGGAATCTTGATTCCATCTTGTGGTTCTTGCCTCTTATTGTTTCCAGCTTGTAGAAAACATATAAAATCACACACACCAGAAATCATCTCCTTAATGGGTGATTGCATGTATTATAAATCTAGTTTTTTCATCTTGTTCACATAGTTTAACAAGACTTGGCTCTTGCTTGTCTCTCCTACCACATCTTACAGCACCCTCTCCATCACACTCATGCTCAAACAGCACTGGCTTTACATCAGAGCCTTAAACAGAAGCTTGTTCTTACATTAAGATGTTTTGTTTGCTATTCCTTCTTTTTGAAATAATCTTTCTCATGATATTTCCATGGAAGAATCCTTTTTGTTTAGTGCTTTGGTTAAATACCCATTTCTCAGAGAAGCATTCCTTGATCTTCCTATCTGTAGTAGCAACGAAGCTACTGTTACAACAAACCTATCACATTTCTGTAGAATATGTCCTTCCCCTTTCTCTCAGGCAACCATTCCACTCCTGTCATTCTATCTACAAATACCTAGCGCTTCATTCTTTTTCTCTTATTTTATGTCTTTGCTCTTATTTCTATGAGAAACAAGAAACATTAGTAAGGGTACTACAGCATCTTCCTATCACAGCATCTTTCATCTGGTTCCTTCTATCCTTTGGTACTTGGTAGCAAGGAATGATGGGCTTCCCTTGTGGCTTAGTGGTAAAGAATTTGCCTGTGATGCAGGAGTCTCACAGGAGAATAAATTTCTATCCCTGGGTTGGAAAGATCCCCTGGAGAAGGAAATCACATCCTGCTCCAGCAGTCTTGCCTGGGAAATCTCCATGGACAGAGGAGCCTGGCAAGCTACAGTCCATGGGGTCGCAAAAGAGTCAGAGACAAATGAGCATAACAGCAACAACAAAACATAGCAAGGGATTAGGAATGAGAGAAGTTACTCTCTCCATTCACTACCTGTCTTTTATATTGTGTCTTCAGCCAAGTACATACCAATTTTCATGTCCTCTAGGATTGCTGCAAATCATCAGTCAAGAGTTGCATAATGATACACATATAGACACACACCTGTAATTAAAAACTAAGTATAATTTTATTCATCTATTTACCCCCATACCTTCATTAATTATGTTAGTGAGTCTTACTGGGTCTTATCTGAAATGTATCTTGTCTGTAAATTTGACCTTTTTTTTTTTTTCCACTTACAGTGCCACCACTAATATCTGTAATATTTACCACAAATTATTACCTGATAACCTTTCCTTCATTCTTTTCCCCTTTTTCCCTACCTGATTCTCATCACTAATGTACAAACCTCATGGGAGCACAGACCTAGCCTGACTTGTTTAGTGCTAAATCTTCAATTCTTATAACATTGCCTCTCATGCTATAGGTACACTGTAACTGTGTATTGAATAAGCAATTGATCTTCCCCTTTCTCAGAATGACTACAGGAAACTACAATAGTTATTGCTATTGATCAGTTTCATCATCAGATCTCATTAATACTCATTGACATTTTGAGAGATATTTGGTTCTTTATGTGGGTTTAGTAGATCCCCTCCTTATTCCTCACACTTATCCTCAAGGTAGCTTTTTTACACAAGACTTTGTCAACCTGTAATTTTGTTGAGCACACAATCTTTGTAATGTCTTTGTTCCTCTTACCCCGTTCACTTGATAAACTTGATCTCTGTACTTTCACTGTGGTTGTTTCACACAAGATCTTTAAACATATTGCAGTGACAAAAGTCATTCCATGAAGTGAAAATATATTGAATAATGTTTTACCAGACTGTTCAGTACATTCTTAGTTTTGAGACAAAGTAATAATCATGGTTAATAAAAAGACATCAAGAAGGAACAAAAGCAATATGTCTGGAAAAAGTGTATTGTGGCTAATTTATACCATGAATCATCTTACTTATTTAAATTAATGATTTATATTTCATATGCTCCCAGCAAATTAAATTCCCATAGGCAGGGCTTTATGATTTACCCTAAGTGCTCCTAAAGAAAGTTATAAAAACAAGTGAGTATATTTAATTTAATTATCTATTGAGAATCTGAATTGTTTTTTAAGAAATTATGAGCAGCCTACTCATTTTAAAGTCCCCTTTGAGGGAAGATGGATCATCCATAAAAACTTCCTATCAAGTGGGCATTTTATCCATCTGACCCAGGAATAGGGAACTGAAAACATCTAAGGGCAGCAGTTAAAAAATGCAGCTGAAGCAGTGTGCCATGAGACTGAGTCAGGCTTGAAGAAGTCTTAATCAGGCTATTGCAAATTGCAGATAGGAAGGAATAGAGACTATGCGTAACTTGTTTTTTTTTTTTGTATCTCCATGACTGGAGTCTGCTATCTAAAGAGATACATCCTTTTGGAGTTCCTTAGTGGTTCAATGGTTAGCACTCAGCACTTTCACTGCTATGGCCCCAGGTTCAACCCCTGGTCAGGGAACTAAGATCCTGCAAGCCATGTGGCATGGCACCTCCCCCAACAAATAAGCAAGAGATAAGTGTCTCTTGTTAATTCCACTTTTATAGTCAAATATGAAATTGGGTCTATATTTTGCACTGTTGTATTCCATCCATCTCATAAGAATGTCTTCCCCTGATGGTCCTCTGCAATACTGATTTTTATTTAATCTGATCACAAATTCTACAAATTTCAAATTATGCTTGCTCAAGGCAAAACTTATGTGTTATCATGCCACTTGTCAATTTCTTTCTTCTTAGCTCTACATTCACCCTTCAGTATATACTTTTAATAATAAATGGACTCCCTTTAAGCATTTTTGCTGTGGCATGAGCATAATGTTATGTTTCCTCGTCAGAGAGCACTGGAGGTGTTTACAGGAGGAAGGGCTTTTTCTGTAATTTGCTTGCGTCAGGATGATGGGCATGTGGGCATCTTGTGGAGCTCTGGCCCAGTCATACTCACAGATCACATGGGCCCTCAATGACATTGCAGCCTCACCCCTAGCAGTACCCAACCTGTGGGAGCGCCCTCAGGCCTTCTGCATGCTGCCTGTTGTTGCTGATCTCCTGTTTCCCATCTGTATGCTAGAGAGTTGCTGCCTGGCCCAGTCACCATGGCCCAGTGTGTTGGCTTGGGGCAAGTAGTGAACTCTGCTATCTTGCTTTTCTGCTGTCCTCCTTTAAGGAGGTCTGAACTTCAGCCAGCGGAGGGATGTTTAACAATTTGTCCTTTCTAAGATACTCTCTGAGGATTCTCTCGTGACTCAGTGGTAAAAGAACCTGCCTGCCAGTGCAGGAGACACAGGCTTGATTCCTGAGTTGAGAAGATCCCCTGGGGAAGTAAATGGCAACCCACTCCAGTATTCTTGCCTGGGAAATCCCATGGACAAAGGAGGCTGGTGGGCTGCAGTCCATGGGGTAGCAAGAGAGTTGGACATGACTTAGTGACTAAACAACAGCAATGAGGTAATATCCATCATGTATAGATACATATAGAGTTATCTTACAGCTATTCTCTTATCACAGTTGAATAATTCTTTATATTAAGCTATGTGGTTGCAATATCCTGACTGGACTCTAGCACCTAGAACTTAATGTGCCAAATTTAATTCAAGTAAATAATATTGTGTCCAACTTGGACAATACCCCAACTTTTCTTCTCATCATCTACTAGGTTACTCTCATGGCCTCATTTCTGGTGAGTAGAAACATTTACTTCCTGGGTTTCTATGGCATTTTGACCTATTTACCAATTAATTATACTTATGATTTTACTAAGTCTCCTTAGTAATCAATTTCTCTTTCATATTTAAATTAATGAAAGTTAGGACCATCCTGCTTTTTGTTTGATTTTTAAATGGTTAATAGCTATTGGATCCTAGGGTTAGGATTTCTTAACTAGGCTCAAATATTAAGGCATCAATAGTTCTCTGATTGTATTAAACCTAACAGACATTTAGATTATGCAGTAAGTGAATTTTACCTTTTGGCATTAAACTTATTTGATAACGAACTTTAAAGGTCATTAAACAGAAATCAGTTCTATTGATATCTAAATGATTTTTTTACATATGTCCAAATTTGTGAAATTGCTTGGCAAACAATTATACTTTTCTGCCATTTTTTAATCAAATAAATGATCCAGTTTTATATATTGGATGAAACTTCAGAATACATTTTGAGATATTTTGAGACTCATTATTGGGGTGAAGTATTTTACTGGAAACCAGGAGTGGCTTTTATCTTTCATGTTTCAAGAAATACCATTAAAAATATTTTAAGTTCAAGGCACTTTGAGTAAATGAGAATAATAAAAGCATGCTGCTTTACAACTATTTTTTAAAATAAAATTATATACATTAGCTGAAATTAAGAAAAATTTTAGAATGAAGTCATGATTTCCATGTCACAAACACATTTATTTCAAACTTTTTAAAAAACATGTACCTAAAGTGTTATCCTTAGTATTCTAGGTATAAGATGAATGAGGTAAAATTCTGCCCTCAAGAGAGAATGAAGTGATACAAACATATTACAAATTAGTAGCTCATGAGGCTATGGAAAATGTTGAGCATGAGCTAAAGATCAGTTCAGTCACTCAGTCATGTCTGACTCTTTGCGATCCCATAAATTGCAGCACGCCAGGCTTCCCTGTCCATCACTGATTCCCAGAGTTTACTCAAACTCACGTCCATTGAGTCAGTGAGGCCATCCAGCCATCTCATCCTCTGTCATCCCCTTTTCCTCCTGCCCCCAATCCCTCCCAGCATCAGGATCTTTTCCAATAAGTCAACTCTTCGCATGAGGTGGACAAAGTACTGGAGTTTCAACATCAGCATCAGTCCTTCCAAAGAACACCCAGGACTAATCTCCTTTAGAATGGACTGGTTGGATCTCCTTGCAGTCCAAGGGACTCTCAAGAGTCTTCTTCAACACCACAGTTCAAAAGCATCAATTCTTCAGCGCTCAGCTTTCTTCACAGTCCAACTCTCACACCCATACATAACTACTGGAAGATAAAAATAAACAAAAACTCTTGGAATTGATAAATGATTGCAGCAACAATGTAGAATATAAGGTTAACATACAAAACCAATTGCTTTTATATATACCAGCAATGAACAAGAGGATTTTTTCAATGGATTTTATAGGCTTTATTCAATGGCTCATGGATAAGATGCAATCCCATCTAGCAAATTGAAAGGTGCTTGGATGAGCTGTGCAAAATGCAAGACCTTTAAAGGCAGACAGAGTGTAATGAGGGAGTTAATAACAAAGAATGGACTGTTTGTGACATGGTCACCTTTGTTTAGGAAAGCCTGGGGTCTATCAGTCAGACTGTCAGTCTGATGTTAACCAGGTAATTTTAGATTGATTGATTTAAGACTCCTCTCCTGGAAGAGGTTAAAACAATAATTAAGCTAGATATAAAGTCTCGATTTGGTGACATGGTTCAGTTCAGTCACTCAGTCGTGTCCGACTCTTGACCCCATGGACTGCAGCATGCCAAGCCTCCCAGTCCATCACCAACTCCCGGAGTTTACCCAAATTCATGTCCATTGAGTCGGTGATACCATCCAACCATCTCATTCTGTCATCCCCTTTTCCTCCAGCCCTCAATCTTTCCCAGCATCGGGGTCTTTACAAATGAGTCAGCTCTTCGCATGAGGTGACCAAAGAATTGGAGTTTCAGCTTCAACATCTGTCCTTCCAATAAATACCCAGGACTGATTTCCTTTAGGATGGACGGGTTGGATCTCCTAGCAGTCCAAGGGACTCTCAAGAGTCTTCTCCAACACCACAGTTCAAAAGCATCATTCTTCAGTGCTCAGCTTTCTTTACAGTCCAACTCTCACATCCATACATGACCACTGGAAAAACCACAGTCTTGACTAGATGGACCTTTGTTAGTAAAGTAACATTTCTGCCTTTTAATATGCTATCTAGGTTGGTCATAACTTTCCTTCCAAGGAGTAAGCATCTTTTCATTTCATGGCTGCAATCACCATCTGCAGTGATTTTGGAGCCCCCCAAAATAAAGTCTCACTGTTTCCACTGTTTCTCCATCTATTTGCCAAGAAGTGATGGGACCAGATCCCATGATCTTAGTTTTCTGACTGTTGAGCTTTAAGCCAACGTTTTCACTCTCCTCTTTCAATTTTATCAAGAGGTTCTTTAGTTCTTCTTCACTTTCTGCCATAAGGGTAGTGTCATCTACATGTTTGAAGTAATTGATATTTCTCCCAGCAATCTTGATTCCAGCTTGTGCTTCATCCAGCCCAGCGTTTCTCATGATGTATTCTGCATATAAGTTAAATAAGCAGGGTGAAAATATACAGCCTTGATGTACTCCTTTCCCTATTTGGAACCAGTCTGTTGTTCCATGTCCAGTTCTAACTGTTGCTTCCTGACCTGCATACAGGTTTCTCAAGAAGCAGGTCAGGTGGTTTGGCATTCCCATCACTTGAAGAATTTTCCACAATTTATTGTGATCTGCACGGTCAAAGGCTTTGGCATAATAAAGAAGAAATAGATATTTTTCTGGAAATCTCTTGCTTTTTTGATGATCCAGCAGATGTTGGCAATTTGATCTCTGGTTCCTCTGCCTTTTCTAAAACCAGCTTGAACATCTGGAAGTTCATGGTTCACATATTGCTGAAGCCTGGCTTGGAGAATTTTGAGCATTAATTTACTAGCGTGTGAGATGAGTGCAATTGTGCAGTAGTTTGAGCATTCTTTGGCATTGCCTTTCTTTGGGATTGTGATGAAAACTGACCTTTTCCAGTCCCATGGCCACTGCTGAGTTTTCCAAATTTGCTGGCATATTGAGTGCAGCACTTTCACAGCATCATCTTTCAGGATTTGAATTAGCTCAACTGGAATTTCATCACCTCCACTAGCTTTGTCTGTAGTGATGCTTCCTTAGGCCCACTTGACTTCACAATCCAGGATGTCTGGCTCTAGGTGAGTGATCATACCATTGTGATTATCTGGGTCATGAACATCTTTTTTGTACAGTTCTTTTGTGTATTCTTGCCACCTCTTCTTAATATCTTCTGCTTCTGTTAGGTCCATACCATTTCTGTCGTTTATTGAGACCATCTTTGCATGAAATTTTCCCTTGGTATCTCTAATTTTCTTGAAAAGATCTCTAGTCTTTCCCATTCTATTGTTTTCCTCTATTTCTTTGTACTGATCGCTGAGGAATGGTTTCTTTTCTCCTTGCTATTCTCCGGAAGTCTGCTTTCAAATGGTTATATCTTTCCTTTTCTCCTTTGCTTTTCTCTTCTCTTATTTTCACAGCTATTTGTAAGGCCTCCTCAGACAGCCACTTTGCTTTTTGGCATTTCTTTTTCTTGGGGATGGATTTGATCCTTGTCTTCTGTCCAATGTCATGAACCTCTGTCCATAGTTCATCAGGCAATCTTATCAGATCTAGTCCCTTAAATCTATTTCTCACTTTCATTGTATAATCATAAGTGATTTGATTTAGGTCATACCTGAATGGTCTTGTGGTTTTCCCCACTTTCTTCAATTTAAGTCTGAATTTGGTAATCCCTTGTGGCTCAGATGGTAAAGCATCTCCCTGCAATGGGGGAGACCCAGGTTTGATCCCTAGGTCAGGAAAATCCCCTAGAGAAGAAAATGGCAACCCACTCCAGTACTCTTGCCTGGAAAAGTCCATGGACTGTGGAGCCTGGTAGGCTACACTCCATGGGGGTCGCAATGAGTTGGACATGAATGAACGACGTCACTTGGTGACATAGGCATAACACAAAAGTGATTCTGTTTTGAGTCTGTTGTCTCTTTTTTAAAAGGTTTCCCCCTTAATCAGACTCTCAGCTTAGGTGTGAGATGTTATCAAAATCCAAGGCAATAGAGGTGGCAATGTATATACATCAATGCTACTCTCTCAATTTGTTTCACCCTCTCCTTCCCCAGTCATGTCCACAAGTCCATTCTTGACATGTGTCTCTAATACTGCCCTGAAGATAGGTTCACCCATACCATTTTTCTAGATTCCATATATTGTTTGTTGTTGTTTTCTAGTCACCAAGTTGTGTCCAATTGTACCCCCATGCACTGTAGCCTACTAGCATCCTCCATTCTTGGGATTTCCCAGGTAAGAATGCCAGAGTGTGTTGACATTTTCTTCTTCAATATATGCATCAATATACAATATTTATGTTTTCTTTCTGTTTTACTTCACTTGCATAACAGGCTCTAGGTTCATCCACCTCAATTCAACTGACTCATATTCATTCCTTTTTATGACTCAGTAATTGCCATTGTATATATGTACCACAACTTATTTATCCATTCATCATTAAATGGACATTTAGGATAGCTAGTAGGAAGCTGCTATATAACACAGGGAGCCCAGACTTTATGATGACCTAGAGAAATGGAATGGGGGTGGGGTGGGAGGGAGACCCAAGAGGAATGAATATATATATATACACACACACTATATATATATATATATATATATATATATATATATATATATATATGACGGATTCACACTGTTTTATAGAAGAAATGAATATATATATATATATATATATACACACACACTATATATATATATAACTATATATATATATATATATATGACGATTCACACTGTTTTATAGAAGAAACCAATACAACATTGTAAATCAATTATCCTCCAGTTAAAAATAAGTAAATTTAAATGTAAAAAGAAAAAAAAAATAAGACATTAGCACCACTTCCTTCTACAACTGTAAAATTCTTGAAGTTTCTTCTGATCCTTTGTGTGGTATCACAGGTCATAGCATTTTTGCCAAATTTCTGTGACATTCAAAAACCTTTAGGTTTACATTTTTAAAGTCAGCCATTCTCTTTGTTGCTTTCCTGACATTCCAGTCTTAGGGAGATCATTTGCTCGGTGGTTAGTGGCTACAGACATGAATTTAAAGCTTTTGAGAAAATACAGTGCACCAGGGAGACGATTACAATTATTATAAGGAGGATAATTTTCAATGCCTGGAGTGCACTTCAAGCCATTGTCCCCAAGACCCAGACCAATTAAAACCAAATAAGTCAAAATAGATTGTTTTGAAGAAGTCACTTTTTAAAGCCAAGTGGCTTATTCAGTCATCTTATGTAGCTGAGTTTCAACTTCATTAGAAGTGTTAATCAGGTACAGCAAGTAGTGTTGGTCATAGCACAGACACTTCCTTGCTCAATTAAATGATAATTAAGAGCTATCTTATTATCAAGAACAGCTTTGGCAAGAGACTGTAGGGATTTTTGTTAGGCAGCTACAGCTTTAGCAGCAGATTCTGTTGTATCTTCAAGGGTTAAATAGAAGTTCCTGATCATAGCCTCATTTGCACTTACTTCTAACAAGGGGAGCAGTAATCTCTCAAAGAAAGTTTTTATTTTTTTGAAATATAGTTGATGTACAATATCATATTAGGTACAGGTTTACAACATAGTGATTCAAAATTTATGTTACAAACTGATCAACATGATAAGTCTAGTAACATCTGTCATATAATGTATTATTGATTATATCCCTTATACTGTACATTAAATCCCCATGATTTATCTATTTTATAACTGGAATGTCTTACCTTTTAATTCTCTTCACCTATTTTGCCCAATCTCTCTCTCTCTTCCTCCTTGACAACTGCCAGAATGCTCTTTGTATCTATGAGGTGTTTCTATTCTGTTTGCTCATTTGTTTGTTTTTTTCTGTTTCACATATACATGAAATATTCTGGTCTTTGCCTTTCTCTGTATAGCTTATTTCACTTAACATAATAACTTCTAGGTATATCCACTCTGTTGCAAATGGCAAGATTTCATTTTTTTTCTGTTTCTGAGTAATATTCAATTATATATATATATATATATATATATATATATATATATAACACATCCTCTATTTTATATATATACACACACCATTTCTTCTTTATCCACTCACCTGCATCCATACCTTGGTTATTGTAAATAATAGTAATAAACATAGAGATGCATATTTGTTTTCAAATTAGTGTTTTTGCTTTCTTCCTAAATACCTAAAAGTGGTATGTCTGGATTGTCTTGTAGTTCTAACTTTTAATTTTTTGAGTAAACTTCATACTGTTTTCCATAATGGCTTCACTGATTTACATCCCCACCATTATGTAAGGGTTCTGTAATCATCTTTTTGTGCCAACACTTTCTTCATTCCTTCCTTTCTTTCTTCCTGTCTTTCTTTCTTTTATAATTGCTATTCTGACAAGCATGAGGTAATATCTCATTGTGATTTTGATTTGCATTTCTCTGATTATTAGTTATATTTAGCATCTTTTAATGTGTCTGTTGGCTATCTGTATGTCTTCCTTGCAAAAAAAAAAAAAAAAAAAAAGTCTATTCAGAGCTTCTACCCTGATTGGATTTTTTGGATTTTTTAAAGATATCAAGTGGTTTGAATTCTTGATATATTTTAGTTATTAACCTCATATATTCATTAGGCTGCCTTTTGAATTTTTTTATGATTTCCTTCACTATGAAAAAGCTACATTTAGCAGAGTATAGTTCCATATATTTATTTTTACCTTTATTGCCCTTACCTGAGGACACAGTTGTAAAAAATGCTGCCAAGACCAGTGCCTATATTTCTTCTGGGAGTTTAATGGTTTCAGGTCTTACATTTAAGCCTTTAATACATTTTGCATTTATTTTTTTAAATTGTGTAAGAAAATGGTCCATTTTCATTTTCTCTAATCTAGCTGTCTGGTTTTGCAACACTCATTGACAAGACTTTTTCCCACTCTATATTCTTAGCTCTTTTGTCATAAATTAATCGACCATATAAGAATGGTTTTATTTCTGGGTTTTCTAATATGCTTTATTGAACTATATATCGGTTTTTGTGCCACTACCATACTGTTTTGATTACTATAGCTTTTTGCTATAGTTTGAAATCAGTGAGCATGACTTTGCTCTGGCTTTGCTCTTCTTTATTAAGATGGCCTTGACTGTTCACAGTTTTTTCTGTTTCTATACAAATTTTAGGATGATTTATTTCAGTTCTTTGAAAAGTGCCATTGTTATTTTGGTAGGGATTTCATTGAATCTGTAGATGGTTTTGTGTAGTGTGGACATTTTAACAATATGAATTCTTCCAGTCCCTGTGCATGGTCTGTCTTTTTCTATTTTTATTTGTGTCATTTTCAAATTCTTCTATCAGTGTCTTATAGTTTTCAGAGTAGAGACCTTTTACCTCCTTAGTTAAAGAAAGCTAGTTTTGAATCATGAATGCTTCTTGGTAATTCCTATTTGAGTTTGTGGCCCAGAATTAGAAATGTGACAGCCATGGAGACTAGTAAAATTTTAAGAGTCTGTAGAGCACACAGGTGGTTTTGTTTCTGGTTACTCTTTCATTGTGTCCTTTTCTTTTCTTTGTGCAGAGTCTGAACAAAGGGTTTCCTGAGTTTGGGGTTGTTAACCAGAGAGGGAAATGGACACCCTGGTCTGACACATTGAAGAAGGAGCTGAGTTTGCTCCAGAGTAAGTGAGGCATAGGAAATCAGGGAGAAATTGATGGGCAAAACTACCAATGTTGTGTCAGGTCTAGCAGTTGTTTGGAGATTGGATTATCCCCCTTTGTAATGGCCTGAGATATTGTCTTTTCAGGCCAGCTCAAAGCAAAAGGTGTACAAAAGAGTTATAAAGACTTTTGTGGTATAAGAATTAATAAAAGGACTATTGAAGAGGGAAAGAAAAATGAAAAAAAAAAAAGAAATACTGACCTGGCATTGTAAGAGGAAGCAGTCTGCCTTGATATCAGTTTCTTGTCTTCCATGTCAATCTGATTTTCAGGTTTCCAGCTGATATACAGTTCCTAGAGTCTAAAGGAGCCCTTTTTAAGTAGGAGATGTGGACCCAAGGATTAAAGTCTCTGATCTTTGGCTCCCATCTAGTTAGTAAGGAGGACTTGTTTTAGTGCTGTCAGGGGAGTTTGTAGTTTCCTCGCTTCTGTCTCGCTGCAGCAAAAATTTAAAGCAATGAGTGGATCGATGTTACAACTCAGTTTTATTTGACAGGCAAAGGAAAATACACCTGCAAGGCATGAGGGCGGGCCGACCCAAAAGATGCGAAGAGAAGAGAAGCACCATGGCTCAATTTTGGCTCCTCTTTTTATATGTTTTTTCTCCTCCCCTGAGTCTGCCCTATGTAAATTGGGCTAGCCAGGATGGCTGTTTGTTTTACCTGAGGTTCTCACTCCAGTCCTCAGATCTTCCTTTGTTCTATTTTCCTGGGCTTTTCTCTTCTTTGTCTTTTAGCCACCACCATTTTGGACTCCTTTTTCCTATTCTAACTACCAAATATTCCTCCTTCAAGAGATGGAAGGGCCAAATCTTTGGGAATAGGGGTGTCAAGTTCTCTGGCTACTTCCTGCTGAACTGGGATGGCGAGGGCCATTGGGCCTCCCCTTCTTGCTAGTCTCTAGCCTATGAATTCTTATAGCTGTGTACATCTAAGGGTGAGTGATATTTCCCATGGTTGGCTGTAGTTTTATATATCCTTGTTGAACTGGCACTGCATGTTGTAGCTTGTTGACCTGGGCAGAGACAAAACGGGTTAGACAATTGATAATACATAGATAAATCATAAGCAGCATCAATATGGTGATAACAGGGATTAGTAGGGGCATTAGCCCGCTCCAAATTCACCATAGCCAGGAGAAGGATCCCCCAAAGAGAGATTTTGGCCACCCCAAGAACTCTCTAGCTCATTCTTTGAGATCCTGTAGGATCTGAATGTTTTTCTTGAGGACTGTGAGACTTTCTTTAACCTGGCTGGAGGTATTTACCCAGAAAAAATATGACTCATTCAAAGTGGCTCAAGTCCCTCCTTGTTCAGGGATCAGGAGATCTGTCACCTGTCTGTTTTGAAGTGAAACCCCTGCCAAGCTGCACTGGCTCTTCAGAGATGTCCTGAGAAATCTTATCCCTAGAAACTTAGTTTTGGAGGTGTTCATTAGAATGGCACTCATTTGTAGTCATGAATAGGTATCTGAGATTTCCCAGGGCCTCACAGGTATATTGACTGTCCTCTTCTGTTTTCTTCCATGGCTTGACTCATGAGTCATGAATCCAGGAGTCATGTCCTGGTACTTTGACTGCTGTGGGGGTAGAAAATATTACAGGGCAGGGGCCCTTCCATGTGGGATGGAGTTGAGCCTTTGGGGATGCATCTTTCCAGATGTTAATTATGACTTGAGTCCCCGTAGCTTATAGTGGCAGCTCTTTAGAATTTTGGGGGTCCTGGTTGACACCACACAAGCATATGTCCTGTTGGAATTGCCCATTTGCCATGGTACAAGACAGGAGGGTCTGAGCCTCTGGGTCTAGGAAGAGGTCATTTACATAAACAAAAGGTCTCCCATATACCATCTCATAAGGACTAAGACAAAACTGTTCCTTATATGGGCAATATAGGTGTGGAGGAGAGCTATTAGTAAAGGCTCCTTCCATCCCAGGGAGGTCTCCTGCATTATCTTTTTTTTATCTCTGATTTTAAGAATTGATTGGCTCTTTCTACCTTTCCTGAAGACTGAGGCCTCCAGGCACAATGGAGATAATAAGGATTGCCCAATGCTTTAGAGACCCCTTGGGTGGCCTTAGAAGTAAATGATGTCCCATTGTCACTTTGTAATGACCTGAGCAGACCAAATCTAAGAACGATTTCATGGAGCAGTATTTTACCACCTCCTCAGCCTTCTCA
The DNA here is from genome assembly GCF_027580195.1 of Bos mutus. Taxonomy (NCBI): domain Eukaryota; kingdom Metazoa; phylum Chordata; class Mammalia; order Artiodactyla; family Bovidae; genus Bos; species Bos mutus. The sequence goes on along the minus strand of NC_091630.1, from coordinate 29,638,113 downwards.
GTCCAGATGGGACAACCTTCAATCCATCCTATGAATGTATCTATCATGACTAATAGGTATTTATACCCTTGAGAAACTGGCATCTGGATGAGATCCATCTGCCATTCCTCTCCCAGGTAGATCCCATGTCATTGAACTGGCTGGACCAGCTGGGGTCTTTGAGCTCCTTATGGATTTTTTAATTGGCAAGTGGGACACTTGCCTTAGAGTCATTTGGAGGCCTGTTCTTCTGAAGGAATTTTCTAGTAATCTCTGGAAGGCCTTTTCCCCTAAATGAATGGTGGCATGTAAAGAGTTAACCAACTTCCATTGGAGGGTCCCAGGAAGAAGAAGGAATCCCTCCTTGTGGAACCACCCCATATGATTTTCTTGAAAACCCTCACTCTTAGCTTTAAGAGTCGCACCTTCAGTATATGAAGGAGTTTCTGGCAAATTAGTCTGTGAAACTTAGGTGGCAGCCCTATTAGGTCATTGTTCTGTAATGCTGCTCTTTTAGCTGCCTGATCCGCTGCTTGCTTCACTCATGCCACTTCTGTGCTCCCTTTTTGGTGTCCTTTACAATGGGAGATTGAAACCTCAGTGGGCAGATGGACTGCCTCCAAGAGCCCAAGGATTTGATCACCATATTTGATTGCGGACCCTCAGGTGGTCAAGTGGCCTCTTTCTTTCCAAATAGCAGCATGTGCATGTAGCACCAGAAAGACATACTTGGAGTCAGTGTGAGTGGCTATGTTTCTTCCTTTTCCCAGCTCTAAAGCTCAAGTCAGGGCTATGAGCTCAGCTAATTGGGCTGAAGTACCTGGTGGCAGAGGCTTAGCCTCTATGGTCTCAAACTGGAGACTACTGCATATCCGGCTCTTCTTTTTCCATCCAAGACAAAGCTACTTCCATCAGTGTACCAGATTTCCTCAGGATTGGTCAGAGGATCTTCTGACAATCCCTCTTGGGGTTTTGTCCAGTGGTCCAAGGTTTCTAGGTCAAGAGTGAAAGGGGAGAGAGCCCTCGGAGGTAGGCAGGAGGGTGGCTGGGTTAAGAACCTCACAAGGGGATATAGTCAGGCCTGTTTTTTCCATCATCACTACGATATCTGAGGATTCTTTGATCAGACATCCATAAATTGCTTCTCCCATTCAAGAATTGTTTCACCTGTTGGCTGGTAAAAATAGTTAGTTTGCCCCCAACAGAGAGTTTTAAAGCATGTTCTAACAGGACTGCAATAGCTGCAAGATTTCAAAGGAAGGGAAAGATCTCTTCCCAATAAAGGAGTAGGACACTCAGGGACCACCAGAAATTGGTGGGGAAATGTTTGTCCATCCCAGCAACAAAGAAGTGCTCAGGTGAATCTTTTTGTAATTGTTTTTCCTGTAGCACCCACAATTGTACAGGTTTGGGAGGAGAAAGCTCTGGAGTCGGAGGTCAGAACAGAGAAGGTAGTCCCTGTATCTACCAAAAAATTCTCAGACCTACCTGCTACATCCAGTTGCACCCTTGGCTACAGCCCCATGATGGTTATCTGTGACAGGTTAACTGGCTGGAGCAGTCCACTTCAGTCCTGTTGAACGATAGTGAGGGAAGGCTTGACATTTGACCTTGAGCCTTTTGGGTCCCCAGGGCAGGGTGCCACCCAATGTTCCAACTGATGGCATTTTAGGAAACTTGTCAGTTTTGACACTCTTTGTCCCAATGTCCCACCTGTCTACAGATTAGGCATTTGCCTCATTCCTTGTGTTTTAAGGACTCAGGGTTTGCCATAGGGCTTCCCTGGAGGCAGCCATCATCTAGGCATGCCTTGGCTCTTTCTTTTTCTCCCTTCCCTGTCTTGTTCTTCCTTGTCTTCCCTCTCCTGTTCTCTGTTATAAAAGGTAGTGGTGGCTGTCTGGACCATCTCATCTAAAGAGGAAGCAGGAGATGCTGTAGCTGTTGTAACTTTATCCTTATGTCTGATGCACACTGGGACAGGAATTTAGGAATTTGTCCTTTAAAATCACCTTTCCCTCGTAAGAGCCTAAGTCCAGATTGGCAAACTTTTGGAGGGCCTTTTTCCAGAAAGGCAATGGGGTTCCCAATGAACTCCTGAGTTATTGCTGAGACTGGACATAGTCCCACAGCTAATGGGCTTCCTTCTATTTCCATGGGTGGACTTCCTTAGGGGTGAGTCTTTCTGTAGCTTATCCTACCCGGTACTGTTGCAACCTGAGAGCCAGGCATCCCTGGGTCAGGGTGCAGATCCCCAGGCAGGCTGAGGCATGACAGCCTCCTAGAGATAGAATCCCTGGGCAGATTGAGGCAGGTCAGCATCCTGAGAATTGGGTCCCTGGGCAGTTCGAGGCATCTTGACCTCTTGGGATCCCTGAACTGGCAGATTCCCAAGCAGGTTGAGGCGTGACAACCTCCCAAGGACCAGATCCCTAGGTAGGTGGAGGAAGGTCGAACTCTTGGGATTCCAAGCTGGAGTTGGGTGCCCCTAAGCTCTCCAGCATGACTAGTTCTGGGTAGTATTAAGGGGTTGTAATCTTAACTCATTGTTGGCTTGGATTGTAAAGCAATCCAAGCCTGTGCCCTGAGACTGGGAACCTGACAAAATAGCCATAAGCCTTATCCTCTTATTGCTCTAAGGGAATGTAAGTCACTGATTTCCTCCCCTAGTCCTCCATAAGAGCAGTTTAGGGTGTTTCCAATGATAAACATTTCATTGTCATAGACCCAATTTAGGTAATAACAGAAGTAATTACAAAGGAATGTGTTATCTCTTCTGTTAAGGGCATTAGAGTATTTTGATAATAAGCAGAGTGGAGTAATGTTGCCTACAGAGGAGGCAGAGTCTTGGTTGTAGGAGTTAGTAAGTGGCTTAAGAAAAAAATGGATAAGAGGCAACAAACCAGATGTTTCATAAAAGTGGAGTGGAGATTTGATCAGGGGGTATGTTTGTAACTTTAGGATAAAGGTGGTAAGAGTTTGGCCCCAAATGGCCTGCAGTGCTAACTCCCAAAGTGGCAAACATTGTCCCTGGAAGCCCAATTGCCCTTAAACGGATGCCACCGACAGATGGACTTCTAGCAGGCATTGTGTGTCTGTCACCCACCCTAGCAGGTCCACTGGGAAATACTGTTGTTGCACATGTTGTAGGAAACATGGAAGATGAAGGCCTGAATATCTAGAGGGATTGGATATTACACAGCACTTCTCTCCCAAAGGCCAGCTGTTTTCTGGTTGTCCCTCCAGAAGATTGTAGAGGCCACGTTGTAGGCCTGGAGTGGGCTCAGGAAAAGAGCATGAAACAGGAGGGAAGGGGGCAGGGCACAACTTCTGAAAGAAAGACATAGCCCAAGGGCATAACATAAACAAATTAAAATCAAGTGGGTCCAAGATGCCAAGTCATTGAACACTGGGAAAGACTAGAAATCTCTTCAAGAAGATTAGAGATACCAAGGGAACATTTCATGCAAAAATGGGCACAAAAAAGGACAGAAAAGTTATGGACCTCATAGAAGTAGAAGATATTAAGAAGAGGTGGCAAGAATACACAGAAGAACTGTACAAAAAAGATTTTCATGACCCAAATAACCACAATGGTGTGATCACTCACCTAGAGCCAGACATCCTGGAATGTGAAGTTAAGAGGACCTTAGAAATCATCACTACGAACAAAGCTAGTGGAGGTGATGAAATTCCAGTTGAGCTATTCAAATCCTAAAAATGATGCTGTGAAAGTGCTGCACTCAACATGCCAGCAAATTTGCAAAACTCAGCAGTGGCCACAGGACTGGAAAAGGTCAGTTTTCATTCCAATCACAAAGAAAGGCAATGCCAAAGAATATTCAAACTACTGCAAATTTGCATTCATCTCACATACTAGCAAAGTAATGCTCAAAATTCTCCAAGCCAGACTTCAACAGTATGTGAATCATGAACTTCCAGAGTGACAAGCTGGATTTAGAAAAGGCAGAGGAACCAGAGGTCAAATTACCAACATCTGTTAGATCATCAAGAAGCAAAAGAATTCAGGAAAAACATCTATTTCTGCTTTATTGACTATACTAAAGCCTTTGTGTGGGTCACAAAAAACTGTGGAAAATTCTTCAAGAATGGGAATACCAGACTACCTGACCTGCCTCCTGAGAAATCTGTATGCAGGACAGAAGCAACAGAGGACTGGACATGGAAAAACAGACTGATTCCAAATTGGGAAAGGAGTATGTCAAGCCTGTATATTGTCACCCCGCTTATTTAATTTCTATGCAGAGTACATCATGAGAAACACTGGGCTGGAAGAAGCACAAGCTGGAATCAAGATTGCTGGAGAAATATCAATAACCTCAGATATGCAGATGACACCACCCTTATGGCAGAAAGTAAAGAGGAACTAAAAAGCCTCTTGATGAATGTGAAAGAGGAGAGTGTAAATGTTGGCTTAAAACTCAACATCCAGAAAATTAAGATAATGGAATCCAGTCCCATATTAGAAAGCAGAGACATTACTTTGCCAACAAAAGTTCATATAGTCCAAGCTATGGTTTTTCCAGTAGTCATGTATGGTGTTTCCAGTAGTCACTATAAAGAAAGCTGACCCCAAAGAATGGATTCTTTTGGACTGTGATGTTGGAGAAGACTCTTGAGAGTCCCTTGGACTGCAAGGAGATCCAACCAGTCCATCCTAAAAGAATGGTCCATCCAAAAGGAATATTCAGTTCTGAATATTCATTGGAAAGACTGATGCTGAAGCTGAAACTCCAGTACTTTGGCCACCTGATGCAAAGAACTGACTCATTGGAAAAGACCCTGATACTGGGAAAGATTGAATGCATGAAGAGAAGGGGATGACAGAGGATGAGATGGTTGGATAACATCACCAACTCTATTGACATGAATTTGAGTAAGCTCCAGGAATTGGTGATTGACAGGGACACCTGTTGTGTTGCAGTCCATGTTGTCACAAACAGTTGGACATGACTGAGCAACTGAACTGAACTAAAGATGACAACTCAAATTCAACTAAACCTTGATCCTCAATCTGCAAGATAAATGATATGCCCAGAGGTGCCAGGACAATTCCAAGTCACCATCAAAAGACTGAGGAATGGGTGGTTTCCAATTGTTGGAATGGTCCTCCCACTCATTAGCATATGAAATCACCCGCTCCCCATAAACTAAGCACACCACATTCCATGACTACCAAACTCCCCTCTGTGATGGCCCACACCCTTGGAGTGTGCCTCTCTCTGAATCCAAACAAATCCACCTTTTACCTATTGCTGTGTTCTCACTGAATTTTTTTGCAATGAGACATCAGGAGCCTGAGCTTCATTATGTCCTAAAACCAGGCAACGTGTTTTTTCAGTTCAGTTCAGTTCAGTTCAGTCACTCAGTCGTGTTCGACTCTTTGCGACCCCATGAATCACAACACACCAGGCCTCCCTGTCCATCATCAACTCCCTGCGTTTACTCAAACTCATGTCCATTGAGTCAGTGATCCCATCCAGCCATCTCATCCTCTGTCATCCCCTTCTCCTCCTGCCCCCAATTCCTTCCCAGCATCAGAGTCTTTTCCAATGAGTCAACTCTTTGCATGAGGTGGCCAAAGTATTGGAGTTTCAGTTTCAGCATCAGTCCTTCCAATGAACACCCAGGACTGATCTCCTTTAGAATGGACTGGTTGGATCTCCTTGCAGTCCAAGGGACTCGCAAGAGTCTTCTCCAACACCACAGTTTAAAAGCATCAATTCTTCGGTGCTTAGCTTTCTTCACAGTTCAATTCTCACATCCATACATGACCACTGGAAAAACCAGAGCCTTGACTAGATGGACCTTTGTTGGCAAAGTAATGTCTCTGCTTTTGAATATGCTATCTAGGTTGGTCATAACTTTCCTTCCAAGGAGTAAGCGTCTTTTCATTTCATGGCTGCACTCACCATCTGCAGTGATTTTGGAGCCCCAAAAAATAAAGTCTGACACTGTTCCCACTGTTTCCCCTTCTATTTCCCATGAAGTGATGGGACCAGATGCCATGATCTTCATTTTCTGAATATTGAGCTTTTAGCCAACTTTTTCACTCTCCTCTTTCACTTTCATCAAGAGGCTTTTTATTTCCTCTTCACTTTCTGCCACAAGGGTGGTGTCATCTGCATATCTGAGGTTATTGATACCGTGTGTTTGGGCCAGGCTCAAATCCCAGTCGGATACAATTGAGTGACTAAGCATAGCACAGAATCCTTTCCTCGTGGGTTTGAGTCCCAATCTTAGGTAAACGGTTTCAAATACAACTTTCAGAACTGGAATGATGATGGCCTGCTGAATACTTTGTAAACAGTGGAATAGATGGAGAGAAGAGCTGAAGACTGAGAGGAAAAAGCAGTGAGAAAAATATGCTGAGAAATCCCCTTCAAAACCTGCTGGAAAATCTGCTAAATACCTGACCTGTTCTCTCAGGTTTCATTGGCCTGATTCTTGGCACAAAGATGATTAAGCACAGAAGAGCCCTCAAACCACTTGGGCAACAGCTACTAAGTAGTCCCTGCCAAGTCCCTCAGTTGAACCCACTGCCACTTGCCTGTTCACAGGGGGTTTGAGGAAACAAGAATTGAGAGATTGTAAAGGAATTAAGATTTTGTTAGCCATAGGTTCTTCCAGTCATAGGAGCGAGGATTTCCTATCCCAATTGGAGGTCTTCTGGATCTGAGATTGAGCCGTGTGAGCTTTCTCTGAGTTTGTTTTTGCTGTTCTGCTTTCCAGCATGTTGGGCTTCTTTTCACTTCCACTGTGCTGGGTTTTCTTTGCTTTCAACTTCCACCATGGGAGCTTTCACCGAGTTGGGCTTCTGCTGTGCTTGGCCTCTGCATTATGGGGGCCAAGCCAAGGTTCTTTCAGTCAGGTAAAGTCCAAGAAATGGCACCATAGATTTTTGGGGAGTTTGTAATTTCCTTGGTTCTGTCTCACTGCAGCAAAAATTTGAAGCTATGGATGGATCAGTGTTACAGCTCAGTTTTATTTAGCAAGCAAACGAAAATACATCCTGGAGGCATGAGGGCAGGCTGACCCAAAAGACACAAAGAGAAGTGTTGAGGCTCAATTTTGGCTCCTCTTTTTATGTTTCTCTCCTTCCCCTGAGCCTACCCTATGTAAACTGGGCTAGCCAGGAGGGCTGTTTGTTTACCTGATGCTCTCACTCCAGTCCTCAGACCTTCCTTTGTTCTATTTTCCTGGGCTTTTCCCCTCTTTGTCTTTTAGCCACCGCCATTCCAAACTCCTTTTCCATTCTAACTACTTAACAGTCCCTTCCAAAAAAAAAAAAAAATTCACGGGCAATCTATGTTCTTAAAAGTGGGGGAAAATTAGAAATGTTAATTTGAAGAGTTGCAGCCAGATATTTAATGAAACTGGAGGAATTCAGAGTCTAGTCCAGTTTATAGGTATACAACAAAACCTCAGACAATTAACAGAATTAGAATCCATATATACAAAGGATAAAACATAATTTTTTCTGTTTACAGTTACCCCCATTTTTTAGAAATAAAGATAATTATAGTAAAAGTAGTTTGCTTTTTGTTAATAATGGCCTGATTATTTAGAGCAGGGATAGTGATTAATGATATAAGCTTTCTTTAAAAAAGTACTGTGTTGGTTTTTCATAGAAATTTCATAAAAATTTGCTTAGAATTTTTCTAAAAATCTCAGATCAAACTTTAAAAATAAACGGAGGCCTGGAAAACAAGCCAAGGACTAACCATCAAATTTTACTTTCAGTACCTATAGTTAGGGTAAATTCTTCTTTTCTCAAGGTCCCCCAAAACTATCCTTAAATTCCTGAGCCAGCCAGGAAGTCACCTTCCTTACTCACCTGGTAATGGTGCCAAGAACCATGTAAGCAGTTCCAGGCCAGTTTTTCCGAACAGTTCCTTAAAGCTGTCTTGTATCTGAGTCTATGTACATCTCTCTCAAGTATGATATTCTATACAAAGCCTTGGTTATTTAGCCAATGTTTCCAATTGTGTCTTGTCATAAGGAGAACAGATTCTTATTGAACTTCTGCAAATAAATAATTATATTGCTACAAAGAGAATACACAAGACTTTCTGAATTCTGGAGGAATCATATATAAAGTAAATGTTCCATCTTTGTTTCCAAAGGTATACTTTACCTAATTGCTGTAAGTCACAGATAGCTAAAGGAAAAAGATTTCTTTAACTCTGGAAAAATAAAAAATTAAGGAACCAGTAATGTTTCAAGCAGAACATAATAAAAGAATGAGTATTCAAATAAAGGAGGATGGAGGGAACAGTAAGAGTTACATCAGTCTTAGAGTCTTTCATTTTAATTACCTTTTATAATTTAAAATTGTTATTACCTTTTTGCTTTTTGCAGTAAATCTTTCAGGGATGCTGTTTTGGAATTTTGAGGCCTTTCGAGACTTCTGCTTGACAATTAAAATATATATCCAGTTCAGTTTGATTTGGGAACCCTTGCTTTTAAATATACTTTTTAAATGATCTTGTCTAATTGGAATGTTCCTCATAATGACCATTGTAATTCTAGGTTGTAATTCACCTGAGGGCTGGGAGCAGTTTGTTAAGATCTTAGCCTCAAATGTAGTTTAACCCACATTCTTTCCACCCAAATCTAGCTGCAAGTGGGAAGCAACCCACACCTCTATTTATATTTTGGAGTTCCAACCTGACAGTTACCAAGTCAAGTTCTCAGGACACAGATTTTAGTAACATTTTTATAGATATCTACAACTTCTGGGGCCATAGTTGTTAAGCACAAAATGAGTAAGTGTGCCAGAACTTGTTGTACTTGATTCCTTGAAACTTAAGAATTTTTTTTTTTTTTTTTTAAGCAAAGCCTTGGGTCTCTCAGAGCCAAATTAATGCTTAAGAGAATTGTGCCTCTTGATAGGGGATTGGGTGGTATTTTACAGTATAGTTAATTGCATGGTAATTTTCTGGAGGTTAGCAGATGACCTAGTGTCACTCTAACATGTTCTGTGACCAACTTAACATAGGAATTTTAGAGTGAGATGGTAAGTTTTTTTAAGCTCTTGATCCATGTACCCATCAATTTCCCAGCTTTTGGCTCCTGAGATTCTCATTAGTAATAGTATTCACTTCATGTGTACATTAATGTTACCAAACCAAACTTGGGTCAATTCCCCCATGTGTAGTAAAACCAACTTGCTGAAATTGGGCTGTGGTGAAGGAAAGCACAGTGTTTATTGCAGGGCAGCAGAGTCCAGGGAGGCTAGTGCTCAAAACACCCAAACTCTGAGATGTATTTCAGTAAAGCATTTTTAAAGGCAAAGTGAAGGAGGGACACCCCAGAGTTTGTGATCAGCTCATGCACAATTCTCTGATTGGTTGTAGGTGAGGTGAGAGGGAAGTGTCACAAGGGTTAAACATCATCAGTCCTTAGGCTCCAGTAGATCTGGGAGCTATATGCTTATGATCATCTAGTAGTTAGTTTTTTCCATTTGCTCGTGGTTTGGGCATCTATAAAATGACTCAGAAAATATGCATCAGATACTATTATCTGTATCCTTTAAAAAGAAGCTAAAGCAAAGGAAGTGGGAGAGGAGTCTGTCCCAATAAGGGCCCACATTAACACACCAGAAGTAATCAAAGAGATGTTACTGCAAACTGGCCAAGGGAAGGCCTTGTGTACCATTAGCAATTCCTAGTGTGTAACTGGGAACTAGGGAAAAGACTGAACTAGCAGACTTCAACAAATGAGGACGGTGAAACTGGTTTCAGTGAAATGGAGAACTATGAACTGAACCATCAGAACTTTCCAATGTGAAATCTGAGGGCTGAACAAAAGGCTAGGGATTACAATTAAATGAGGAACTATAAAAAACCAAGGACTAGATGGAATTGTCTGTTAGTTCAAATTGACCTGCTGAGTCCAGGACACAATAGCCAATTAGATCAGGAGCTAGCTACAAAAAAGTAGAGCTCAGAACTGAGAGAAACTCACTTTTGGCCCTCAGAAACAGAACCTATGCTTCTTCTTGTTCACAGAGTCATCAGAAATTTTCTTTGGATACTTTCACTGCCACCAAATCTGTTAGAAAACAAAATTCAACTGATTAAACTTTAAAAATCTTTTTGACTTTATTCAGTGATTATAAATGAGGCAGCATCTCATCTAGTAAATATAAAGGAGCTCCTGAAACAGTAGAACTTGAAATTAAAAACTACGTACCTTTACACATTAACACTCCAGGCAAAAATGGGTCATATACCTATATGCAAAAGTCTCACAGAATAGGAAAAAACCTATATAATCTAGGGTTTGGTGATATTTTTAAGTTATAACTTACCAAAAGGCATCATCCATGGAAAAAAAGATTAATGAACTGAAATTCATTAAGATTAAAAATGTGTAATTTAGTGCAAACCCTGTCAAAATGCCAAAGACATTTTTCACAGACAATAGCAAATAATTTAAACATTTTCTATGGAAACAGCCAAACCAATCTTGAGAAAGAAGAACAAAGATGGAGATATTATACTCCCTGATTTCAAACTATAGTGCAAAGCTACAGTAATCAATGCAATATGGTACTGGCACAAAAATAAACACATAGATCAATGAAATATAATAGAAAGTCTATAAGTTAATCCAAATTTATATGAACAATTAATCTGTGACAAAGAAGGCAAGATTATACAATGGGGAAAAGAGAGCCTTTTCAGTAAGTGCTGTTGGGAAAACTGGACTGCTACATGCAAAATAATCAAAGTGGACTACTGTCTCACATCATGAGCAAAAATAAATTAAAAATTAGTTAAAGACTTAAATGTAACACTCCTAGGCAATGTGCTCTTTGACACTGATCTTATCAATATTATTTTTTGTATCTGTGTCCTCAGACAAGGGAAACAAAAGCAAAAATAAACAAATAGGACCATATCAAACTAAAACTTTTGTGCAATGAAGGAAACCATCAAAAATTAAAAAGGTTATTTACTAAATGGGAGAAGATATTTATAAACAATATATTCTATAAGAGATTAAGATCCAATATATATAAAGAACTCACACAACTCAACATCAAAAACAAACATCATAATTAAAAATAAGCAGAGGACCTGAATAGACATTATTCCAAAGAAGATGTAGATGATCAACACACACATGAAAAAATCCCAACATCATTAACTATCAGAGAAATATAAATATCACAATGAGATGCTACCTCTATCCTGTGAAAATTCTTATCACCAAAAAAAAAAAAAAAAAAAAAGAAGAAGAAGAAGAAGCAAATGTTGCAAGGAGGTGGAGAAAAGGGAATGCTCATGCACTGTTGATGAAAATGTAAAATTGGTCTAGCTACCGTGGAAAACATATGGCATTTCTTAAAAAATTAAAAATTGAACTGCAATATGATTCATCTATTTCACTTCTGGGAATTTACCAAAGGAAAATAAAAACACTATTTTTTAAAGATATTTGAAGATCAATCAAAGTTCACTGGAGTATTATTTGTAATAGCTAAGACATGGAAGTAACCTAAGTATTCATCAATGGATAATTGGATAAAGACAATGTGGTGTATATATAAAATAAAATATTACTCATCCATAAAAAAGAAAGAAATCTTGCCATTTTGACAATACATGTTTCTAGAGGGTATTCTACTAAGTGAAAAAAAGAGAAGTCACAGAAAATAAAAAGAGAAGTCATAGACTGAAAGAAAATATTTGCAAAAAAGTTCTCTGATAAAGGACTATTATCTAAAATATACATGAAACTGTTAAACTAAAAAAAATAGAAAGCAATTCAATTTTAAATGAAACATGTAAAATATCATGTAGGAAACGAGTTGCCAGTCCAGGTTCGATGCATGATGCTGGATGCTTGGGGCTGGTGCACTGGGACGACCCAGAGGGATGGTATGGGGAGGGAGGAGGGAGGAGGGTTCGGGATGGGGAACACATGTATACCTGTGGCGGATTCATTTTGATATTTGGCAAAACTAATACAATTATGTAAAGTTTAAAAATAAAATAAAATTAGAGAAAAAAAAAAATGAACCAAAAATCTGGACAGATACCTCAGCAAAGAGGATATACAAATAATAAATAAGCACACAAAAATATGATCCATCTCATATGTCATCAAGGGCTGGAATGGGAAGGGATGAATAGGTGAAGCATGAAAGACATTTCAGGTGTGAAAATTCTCTGTATGATACTATATGATGGATACACACCATGACACATCTGTCCAAACCCATATAAAGTACAACACCAAAAGTGAACCCTAATGTAAACTATAGATTTTGGGTGATAATGACTTGTCAGTATAGGTACCTCCATTGTAACAAAAGTACTACTCTGGTGGGGCATGTTGATAATGAGGGAGACTGTATCTTATGGGGCAAATGTATATGGGAAACTCTGTACTTTCTGCTCAAATTTGCTAAAGCTAAACCTACTGTAAAAAATAAAGTCTATATGCAAAAAAAAAAAAAAAACAAACAACTTGTTTAAGTTTCAAATTGAAATTTTTATATAATTTTTAAAGCTTTTTGGAGGAATTATGTGGGCTAACTAGTTTTTCAAGTAAAATTTTTAATTCTTGTTTTTAAGTACAAAATGAATGCATGCTGATTGTTAGCAAATTTAAGCACTTTGTAGAAAAATATAAAGAGCAGTTTATAAAAGCTGTTCTTAGCTTTTTTCTCAATTACCCACATTAGTCTTAAGTTAGATAGTGTAGATAATGTTATTCGCTCAGTTGTGTCCAACTCTTTGTGATCCCATAAACTGTTGGCTGCCAGGACTCCTCTGTACATGGAATTCTCCAGGCAAAAATACTGAAGTGGGTTGCCATTCCCTTCTCAAGGGGATCTTCCCAACCCAGAGATCAAACATGGATCTCCTGCATTGCTGGCAGATTCTTTAACATCTGAGCTAACAGGGAAGCCCCTAAATTAAGTTTGCTGCTGCTAAGTTGCTTCAGTCCTGTCCAACTCTGTGCGACCCCATGGACTGCAGCCTACCAGGCTCCTCCATCCATGGGATTTTCTGGGCAACAGTACTGGAGTGGGGTGCCATTGCCTTTTCCCAAATTAAGTTTAGGTCATTAAAATTTTGCTGTGCTTTCTTCCAGCCATCTCATATTCACTTATAAGCACTGAATTATTTATTAGAATGTATAATAAAAAAGAAACAAGGATCTTGTTTATTTTATTTTACACTTTTTATTTCGTACACAGAGCACTTTCTAGAATGTAGTAATTACTCAAGAAATGTTTATTGAATTATAAGTGAATATATGTATGTGTATATGTGTGTGTGTGTGTGTTTGGGTAGGCAGGTAGATAGGTGTGTATGTATTCAAAAGAAAAAGTTACAATCATAGTCTATATATTTTAATGTAATGGGATTGGTATCATCAAACAGTATGTTTGGTATGTTGAAACCTTCTTTCATATTAATATATTAAACAATCTTCCTTGGTCTAAATAGCTACCTGGAATCTAATTATACCTAATGTGCTGACCCTGTCCCTAAAATATAGAGTTTTGGGTTATCTATAATTATTCACTAATATCTACAATTATTCACTAATATGCACAATTTAATGTTCCTGTATATATATATATATTTGGCATGGTTTTTAGGATTGCTAGATCAAAGAATACTTGTGTTTTGCATTTTGGTTAGTTTTGGATAAGTTCCACTCCAAAAGTTTGAAGTGAATTGTGTGGAAGAATTAAAGGCTATATTAAACTTGTATTTATAATATTGGGTCCTTGTTAGAAAGTTGTGAAAATTTTTAAAATTCAGCATTTGAATTATTACTCAGTGTAAAGTTTATTTTATTTAATGATGATTTAGCAAATGGGAAAACTAATTCCAAATTTTACTAATTAAAAACTGTGGCATCTTTTTGTGTTACTGAGTGTAGGCTTGTACTGCTTGTGACATTACAGGCCAGTAAATCAGGAGACAAAGTTGTTGGAGCAAGGAATAGTGACTTTGTTTGGAAAACTAGCAGGAGGAGAAGATGTTGGACTGCTGCTGCTGCTGCTAAGTTGCTTCAGTCGTGTCTGACTGTGCGACCCCATGGACTGCAGCCTACCTGGCTCCTCCGCCCATGGGATTTTCGAGGCAAGAGTACTGGAATGGGGTGCCATTGCCTTCTCCGTTTGGACTAGCATCCCAGAAAACCAATTTACTGGAGTTAGAATTCAGGCTTCTTCTATGCTAAAAAAGGATGTGGTATTGCTGGTTGTTGAAAACTTTCCATTGGAATCCCTTGTCCTTGCAGCTGTGCACATAGATCAACTCATGATGTTTCTATAAACTTCCAACAAGACAGATATTCTTTGCTGTTCTACAACTTTTTAATTTCCATATGAATGGATAAGTGTTATACTTTTGAAGATCAGAGTCTTGAGAATGAGATACCCTGAATACCTCAGGCAATAGGCAACATTTTCTTTTTTTTTTGATTTTTAAAAGAACTTTTCATTTTATATTGGCATATAGCCAATTAACAATGTTGTGATAATTTCAGGTGGTGAGCAAAGGGCTTCAGCTGTACATATACATGTATCCATGATCCCCAAACTCACCATAGGCAACATTCTTAACTTGTAGCAACAGCAATAGGTAAATGAAACAGATCCAATATGGAGTCAGATTTGTTCTTCCCTATTTAACTTGCAGTGTGTAAAAATGATAGACTCTTACACTTTTTATATGAAAAGCTAATAATGTATGGATTCAATCCCAGTCTCCTTTCTGGTCACACTTTTTCATTCATTTACTTGGTAGGATAATAAATATTAGATCAGTTCAGTTCAGTCGTGTCCAACTCTTAGCCACCCCGTAAATCGCAGCATGCCAGGCCTCCCTATTCATCACCAAATCCCGGGGTTCACCCAAACTCACATGCATCGAGTCGGTGATGCCATCCAGCCATCTCAGTCTCTGTCATCCCCTTTTCCTCTTGCCCCCAATCCTTTCCAGCATAAGGGTCTATTCCAATGAGTCAACTCTTCACATGAGGTGGCCAAAGTACTGGAGTTTCAGCATCAGCATCAGTCCTTCCAATGAACACCTAGGACTGGTCTCCTTTAGGATGGACTGGTTGGATCTCCTTGCAGTCCAAGGGACTCTCAAGAGTTTTCTCCAACACCACAGTTCAAAAGCATCAATTCTTTGGTGCTCAGCTTTCTTCACAGTCCAAATCTCACATCCATACATGACCACTGGAAAAACCATAGCTTTGACTAGACGGACCTTTGTTGGCAAAGTAATGTCTCTGCTTTTCAATATGCTATCTAGGTTGGTCATAACTTTCCTTCCAAGGAGTAACCGTCTATTAATCTCATGGCTGCAACCACCATCTGCACCATTTGGAGCCCCCCAAAATAAAGTCTGATACTGTTTCCACTGTTTCCCCATCTATTTCCCATGAAGTGATGGGACTAGATGCCATGATCTTCGTTTTCTGAATGTTGAGCTTTAAGCCAACTTTTTCACTCTCCTCTTTCACTTTCACCAAGAGGCTTTTTACTTCCTCTTCACTTTCTGCCATAAGGGTGGTGTCATCTGCATATCTGAGGTTACTGATATTTCCCCGGCAATCTTGATTCCAGCTTGCGCTTCTTCCAGCCCAGCTTTTCTCATGATGTTCTCTGCATATAAGTTAAGTAAGCAGGGTGACAATATACAGCCTTGACATACTCCTTTTCCTATTTGGAACCAGTCTGTTGTTCCACGTCCAGTTCTAACTGTTGCTTCCTGACCTGCATATAGGTTTCTCAAGAGGCAGGTCAGGTGGTCTGGTATTCCCATCTCTTGAAGAATTTTCCACAGTTATATGTGTTATACACAGTCAAAGGTTTGGCATGGTCAATAAAGCATAAATAGATGTTCTTCTGGAACTCTCTTGCTTTTTCCATGATCCAGCAGATGTTGACAATTTGACCTCTGGTTTCTCTGCCTTTACTAAAACCAGCTTGAAAATTGGGAAGTTCACAGTTCACATATTGCTGAAGCCTGGCTTGGAGAATTTTGAGCATTACTTGCATGTGAGATGAGTGCAATTGCATGGTAGTTTGAGCATTCTTTGGCATTGCCTTTCTTTGGGATTGGAAAGAAAACTGACCTTTTCTAGTCACCTGGCCACTGCTGAGTTTTCCAAATTTGCTGGCCTGTTGAGTACAGCACTTTCACAGAATCATCTTTCAGGATTTGAAATAGCTCAACTGGAATTCCATCACCTCCACTAGCTTTGTTCATAGTGACAAAATGTGGTCCACTGGAGAAGGGAATGGCAAACCATTTCAGTATTCTTGCCTTGAGAACCCTGTGAACAGTATGAAAGGGCAAAATGATAGGATACTGAAAGAGGAACTCCCCAGGTCAGTAGATGCCCAATATGCTACAGGAAATCAGTGGAGAAATAACTCCAGAAAGAATGAAGGGATGGAGCCAAAGCAAAAACAAACCCAGTTGTGGATGGGACTGGTGATAGAAGCATGGTCTAATGCTGTAAAGAGCAATATTGCATAGGAACCTGGAATGTTAGATCCATGAATCAAGGCAAATTGGAAGTGGTCAAACAGGAGATGGCAAGAGTGAACGTCGACATTCTAGGAATCAGCGAACTAAAATGGACTGGAATGGGTGAATTTAACTCAGATGACCATTATATCTACTACTGTGGGCAGGAATCTCTCAGAAGAAATGGAGTAGCCGTCATGGTCAACAAAAGAGTCTGAAATGCAGTAGTTGGATGCAATCTCAAAAACGACAGAATGATCTCTGTTCATTTCCAAGGCAAACCATTCAATATCACAGTGATCCAAGCCTAAACCCCAACCAGTAATGCTGAAGAAGCTGAAGTTGAACAGTTCTATGAAGACCTCCAAGACCTTTTAGAACTAACACCCAAAAAGCACGTCCTTTTCATTATAGGACACTTGAATGCAAAAGTAGGAAATCAAGAAACACCTAGGGTAACAGGCAAATTTGGCCTTGGAATACAGAATGAAGCAGGGAAAAGGCTAATTGAGTTTTGCCAAGAAAATGCACTGGTCATAGCAAACACCCTCTTCCAATAACACAAGAGAAGACTCTATACATGGACATCACCAGATGGTCAACACTGAAATCAGACTGATTATATTCTTTGCAGCTGAAGATGGAGAAGCTTTATACAGTCACAAAAATAAGACCAGGAGCTGATTGTGGCTCAGATCATGAACTCTTTATTACCAAATTCAGGCTTAATTGAAGAAAGTAGGGAAAACCACTATGCCATTCAGGTATGACTTAAATGAAATCCCTTATGATTATACAGTGGAAGTGAGAAATAGATTTAAGGGACTAGATCTGATAGACAGAGTGCCTGATGAGCTATGGACGGAGGTTCATGACATTGTACAGGAGACGGGGATCAAGACCATGGAAAAGAAATGCAAAAAAGCAAAATGGCTGTCTGGGAAAACCTTACAAACAGCTGTGAAAAGAAGAGAAGTGGAAAGCAAAGGAGGAAAGAACAGATACTCCCATTTGAATTCAGAGTTCCAAAGAATAGCAAGGAGAGATAAGAAAGCCTATCTCAGCGATCAATGCAAAGAAATAGAGGAAAACAACAGAATGGGAAAGACTCGAGATCTCTTCAAGAAAATTAGAGATATCAAGGGAACATTTTTGCACAGATGGGCTCAATAAAAGACAGAAATAGTATGGGCCTAACAGAGGTAGAAGATATTAAGAAGAGGTGGCAAGAATACACAGAAGAACTGTACAAAAAAGATCTTCACGACCCAGATAATAAATATTAAGTTCCTCTTATTTGCTGATTACTTACATAGATCTAAGTGTTACAATTCCTGAAATTAGGGACTTAATGGTCTTATGGAAAGGTAATATAAATAACATTTATAATAGTGCAATATTTGCTATATTTTAATTATATGAAGCATACAGTGAGAACATATATTGGTCACTTAATTACATTTACAGTGACAAAGTACCAGTCAAAACATGCAAGCTGACATCTGAAGTGAGACTTAGTTGAGTAGAGACTGGTAAGACTAGACACCCAAGCAAAAGAAGAACACTGTATAAAGTTTTTAGAAAATTTGTCCAAGGACTTAAGGAAAAAAACTTAATGTGTCTAGAGCATTGAACAAATTGGTGGTGTTTTTTTTTTTTTTTTTTTTTTTCCCATTTTTTCTTCTAAAGCATGTTGCAAGTTTAAGCTTATTTCTTTGAAAAATAAGATATTCTCCTGCTATATTCTTAGTATATTCCAGTTTTTACTGTAAAGCAAATTATTTATAGATTTTTTTCTTTCAGGATAGGTTTTTATGGAAAATTTTCCCTGAGTGGTACTTGAATTTCAAAGAAATTTTTCTTCAGATGCTTAGGACTCTTCTGGCAACTGTAACTTAAAATCATTTTGTCAGCTGCATTGCTAGTTTTGAAGTGAATTAACACTTGTTTATAATTTATAAGTCATGAATATATAACCCTAACTTTTATTTAGATCCATAAGGTTCATAAAATAGCTGACAAAAGTGTAGGAAATAAATAATGGTTGTTATCTAAATTTATAGACTGTCAAACTCAGGGCTTACAAAAATGTCATTAGCTCTGATAAATTATACTTGAAGTAAAATGTCATTGTGTATTTGGAAACTCTCCATTTAATAAATCATTATATGCCAGAGATGAATTCATACTGTAAGAATATCAAGTATTAACGTGGTAGAATTTAAATTTCTCTTTTACTCTAACTGAATTCTTTTTGTGAGACATCTGAGTTAGCCAATAAAGAATACATAAAGGAATTTATGTATTTTTTTTCCTAGTGTTGGACAGAATTAGATCCTCTGAAATTTGCAGCCAGACTCTTTAATCTTCTAACACATAATCCTGGCAGCTTTATGTAACTCTCAATTTAGTTAGACTTCCAAAAATGATTTCTATTTGACATATGTACAAGTTTTTGTTCTAAAGTAGTGATCCTCCTATAGAACGCATGGCATTTCAAGTTTGAAAATATTTCATAATTAAAATTTGAGGCTTTAATGAATAAACTAGCACCTGACTATGCCAATTATATCAGATGAAAATGTGATTTAATTTTTTATAAAATGATAGATATTGGTGGACTCTCATTATTCCTGAAGAGGTGCATGAATGCAAAAGACAAATAAAAAACAATAGCAAAAGTACAGCAGTTTTCACTGCTTTTCAAAAGTTTGAATGTGATGAAATGACCAGAAAAACAAACTGTGTATAGCAATTTGTACTTAGTGGAATTTTCAGGTGTGTAGTTTTCTTTGTCTGACTACATCCTATAATTTTCTTTAGTTTCACTTTTATAATTTAGGTTGAAACTTTGTAATTTATTTTCTGAAGTCTTTCTATGCAATAATGTAGTTGTACAATCTCATGTCTGAAAGCTACTTTATTTCATTTTGATTTTTATAAACTTCTTTTTCCTAGTAATCATTCAATGGCTCATAGTTTCATTGCGTTAGACAAGGCTGTGGCCCATGTGATCAGTTTGATTAGTTTTCTGTGATTGTGGTTTTCATTCTGTCTGCCCTCTGACAGATAAGGATAAGAGACTTCAATCTCAAAGAAAGGCAGTGCCAAAGAATGTTCAAACATTCTTTGAACAATGAGCACAATTGCACTCATCTCATATGCTAGTAAAGTATTGCTCAAAATTCTCCAAGCCAGGCTTCAACAGTACGTGAACTGTGAACTTCCAGGTATTCAAGCTGGATATAGAAAAGGCAGAGGAACCAGAGATCAAGTTGCCAACATCCGTTGGGTAATCATAAAAAGCAAGAGTATTACTCAGCCATTAAAAAGAATACATTTGAATCAGTCCTAATGAGGTGGATGAAACTGGAGCCTATTATACAGAGTGAAGTAAGCCAGAAAGAAAAACACTAATACAGTATACTAACGCATATATATGGAATTTAGAAAGATGGTAACAATAACCCTGTATACGAGACAGCAAAAGAGACACTGATGTATAGAACAGTCTTTTGGAACTCTGTGGAGAGGGAGAGGGTGGGATGATTTGGGAGAATGGCATTAAAATATGTATAATATCATATATGAAACGAGTCGCCAATCCAGGTTCGATGCACAATACTGGATGCTTGGGGCTGGTGCACTGGGACGACCCAGAGGGATGGTATAGGGAGGGAGGAGGGAGGAGGGTTCAGGATGGGGAACACATGTATACCTGTGGTGGATTCATTTCGGTACATGGCAAAACCAATACAATATTTTAAAGTTAAAAAATAAAATAAAATTTTAAAAATAAATAAATAAAAATTTTTTTTAAAAGCAAGAGAATACCAGAAAAACATCTGCTTCTGCTTTATTGATTATGCCAAAGGCTTCAAATGTGTATATCACAATAAACTGTGGAAAATTCTTCAAGAGATGGGAATACCAGACCACCTAACCTGCCTTTGAGAAATCTGTATGCAGGTCAAGAAGCAACAATTAGAACTGGACATGGAAAAACAGACTGGTTCTGAATTGGGAAAGGAGTTCATCAAGGCTGTATATTGTCACCTTGCTTATTTAACTTATGTGCAGAGCACCTCATGCGAAATTCTGGTCTGGATGAAGCACAAGCTGGAATCAAGATTGCTAGGAGAAATGTTAATAACCTCAGATATGCAGAGGATAGAACTTTTATGGCAAAAAGTGAAAAAGAACTAAAGAGCCTCTTGTTGAAAGTGAAAGAGTTGAAAAAGCTGGTTTAAAACTCAACATTCAAAAGACAAAGATCATGGTATCCGGTCCCATCACTTCATGGCCAATAGATGAGGAAACAATGAAAACGTGACAGACTTTATTTTTGGGGGCTCCAAAATCACTGCAGATGGTGGCTGCAGCCATGAAAATAAAAGATGCTTGCTGCTTGTAAGAAAAGCTATGACCAACCTAGACAGCATATTAAAAAGCAGATACATTGCTGAAAAAAGTTCTGTCTAGTCAAAGCAATGGTTTTTCCAGTAGTCATGTATGGATATGAAAGTTGGACTGTAAAGAAAACTGAGAGCCAAAGAATGATGCTTTTGAACTGTGGTGTGGGAGAAGACTCTTGCGAGTACCTTGAACTGCAAGGAGATCAAACCAGTCAATCCTAATGGAAATCAGTCCTGAATATTCATTGGAAGGACTGATGCTGAAGCTGAAGCTCCAATATTTTGACTACCTGATGTGAAGAACTGACTCCTTGGAAAGATCCTGATGCTTGGAAAGACTGAAGGCACGAGGAGAAGGGGATGTCAGAGGATGAGATGGATGTGAGTTTGAGGAAGCTCCGGGAGTTGGTGATGGACAGGGAAGCCTGGAGTGCTGCAGTCCATGGGGTCACAGTCAGACACGACTGAGCGACTGAAGTGACATTCAATGAATGTAAGTCATAGTACATGACAAAATTTATGTCCAGACTGTTTGAAGGTGATTGTCCTTTGAGAATAAAACTTTGTGAAGTAATTATTTTGTCTAAACTCATTCAGGACCTTAGAAAGAAAAAAATATATAAACTTTATGGAACAGTTTGATATAATGTGAAAATTATTCTGAAATAAGCAAAGTGGTTGAAAATCCTTTGAAATGCCTCACAGTTGGAACTACAAAAGTCACATAAAAACCACATATCTTAACCTAATTCTTAGTCTTTAAACAAATAAAACCCTCTTTTCTGTATGAGCAGGGGTTATCTCTGTGAATATTTATAGAATCATGCTCCCTATATAGATGTAATATTTACCTCTATGCCGATCAGAATTGAAACAAAGTTTGGAAATAGGTCATTATATCAGTATAAACCTATTTCTATATGGATGGTATGTGTATGTTTATAACCTCCCTGATACAGTATTTTTGCCATTTAAAGGTAAGAAAATTTGTGTGGACTTAAAAATCACAACAAAAAGTGCTATGAAGAATCCCTAATGAATATATTTACCTAAATTGCACATGAAGAATAAGATACTGATGCTAAATGCTATGCTAAGTCGCTTCAGTCGTGTCCAACTCTGTGCGACCCCATAGACGGGAGCCAACCAGGCTCCCCCGTCCCTGGGATTCTCCAGGCAAGAACACTGGAGTGGGTTGCCATTTCCTTCTCCAAGGCATGAAAGTGAAAGAGTGGAAGTAATCTTGGAAACAATTAAATTCATAATTTAATTTGCAAATTACTTTTACTTGAGTACCAGGAATGGGCTTCCCCGGTGGCACTACTGGCAAAGAATCTGCCTGCGAATTCAGGAGACGCAAGAGACAGGGTTTCTATCCCTGAGTCTAACCCAGGGGTTCTATCCCCTGGATGAAGAAATGGCAACCCACTCCAATATTCTTGCCTGGAAAATTCCATGGACAGAGGATCCTGACAGGCTACAGTCCATGGGGTTGCAAAGAATCACATACAACTGGGCACAAATTTAGAGTATTTACAAGGAATAGAAAGGGATCATCCATCACTACTCTATATAGATGATTCCTGTGGTTTCCAACTTTAGAATACCTGAAGAATAATTGACACAGATAGTTACCTTTTCTTAAAAATAGGTGTGAATGTAGTAGAATATGTGAATTTGTAAAAGAATTTAGCATATGTCTTTATTATAGATATACTATAGTATTAATTTTCTGTGGCCACTGTAAAAAATTATTATAGACTTGATGACTTAAAACAACAAAAATTCATTCTTTCACTGTTCTGGAAACCAGAACTCTAAAATAAATGTCACACTGCCTGTAATCAAGCTTTCAGTCAGGCTGTTCTCCCTCTGGAGATTCTAGGAGGGAACCTCTTCCTTGTCTTCAGCTCTGGAGGCCACTGGCATTGCTTGACTTAGCACATAATTCCAGTCTCTGCCCCTGTGATCATGTTGGCTTCAGTTTGTGTCAACTGTCCCTCTACTTTCCTCTTATAAAGACTCTGTTATTATCAAGGCACACCAAGAAAATCCAGGATAATCTCAAGATCCTTAACTCAATGATACTAGCAAAGATGCTTTTTCATTATAAGGTAAAACTTACAGGTTCTCATGGCTAGGGCTGGTGTCTTAGAGTGGCTGTTATTCAGCCAACAATGGTCATGGCCACTGTAAGATCTTTATGATTGTTGGCTCAGAAATGTTCATTGAACTAGTAGTTCATGGATTTTAAAATGTGTTCATTGTCAATCTTTCAATTTCTTGGGGAGACCTTGGCATTTTCGTTACTATCAAAGACCAGGGAGATCTAGAAGGAGGAAACCTCCCAAATATTTATAACCCCTGACTATCTCACCCAAAAAAATAAACCCCACTCTCTTCCAGGACAGAGTCACTCCCAACTGGAATTACAAACTAACAGAGCAGGAGAAACCAAAGTCTGTGAAACAAAGTTTATTTGACTCCAGGAAAAGCCAGTGGGAAGAACATAGGACTCAAAGATGCCAGCCTGCAAATTCAAAACCAGTTTTCTGATTTACAAGGCAAATTCTTCAGATTTTCTACTAACATTCCCTCCCAACTTTCTATGCTCTTTATTTAGGTAATGTAATAAATATTTTATGTCCTATAACAAACATAATGGGAAGCAAAGAATAAAATATTGCAGAACAAAGGGAAAATTAGTAGCCTGATCCAGTTAAATAAACTACTAATAATAATTGAATCCTGATCCCCGAATTTTATTAGTAACATTTAAGTGTGAAAGAACACTTTTGCAAAATACTAAGGGCAATTGTTTAACTTATAGCAGTAAAAAGTGATAAAACAGTGAATCTGGAGAAAATAGTTAAATGATTTTGTTACTACATTTTACATTTTTCTTCCAGATAGTGAAAAAGAAACAACAAAGCAAAAACCCTATCATTGTATTCATTATCTGCAAAAGCCTGTGACTTTAAATATACAAAAGCTTTATTTAAGAGTGATGATAGGGAAATAAAGAAAAGGATGCTATGAAGAGATGATTGTTTTGCCTTGGAGCAAGCTTAAAAATTTATAACATATGCCTCACTGAAATGTTTAAGAATTTCTAAAAGCAGACTGAAATTTTTTTAACAAATAAACCTCATTTTCCAAGATAGGATATATGGAAAACCAATTAATTTATCTGTTTTAAAATGTAAAGCTAATTATAAGAACTGTGTGTGGTATTTGAGACATTGTGTATCCTTGCAGCAAACCAGAACATTTCCATAAGCAAAATTTTCCTCTTTTGTGGCAGTTAGGACTATAATCCAGACCCAGTGAGTTATATTTTTAATTTCATTAAAAGTCATTCCAAATAAACTAAGGTACCAGTTTCAAAATTTGATTTTAGATAATCTGAGAAGGATATATTTTAATGTATACCTATTTTCTTGGTGTACCTCAACAGTGTCCACTATGGCAGTATGTGAACTAGTTTCCACGGTACATTGAAATGAGCCAAAACTTTAGATAGAGACATATTTAGACATATTTTATTACATCTTGGATTTATCCCTAGTAACTAGGAGTTATAAATTAATTCCTTATTCCTTATAGTTCATTGCTTCCTCATTCTTTAGCAAGGTGCAGGAATTAGCATACATTTGCAGTTAGCAGAAAATCCAACTTCAAGTTATTTAAGCAGTAACAAAATTTATAAATTCACATTTTAAAAATTCCAAATTGAGTTTATTTTTGTGTATGGTGTTAGAAAGTGTTCTAGTTTCATTCTTTTACAAGTGGTTGACCAGTTTTCCCAGCACCACTTGTTAAAGAGATTGTCTTTTCTTCCTTGTATATTCTTGCCTCCTTTGTCAAAGATAAGGTGTCCATAGGTGCATGGATTTATCTCTGGGGTTTCTATTTTGTTCCATTGATCTATATTTCTGTCTTTGTGCCAGTACCATACTGTCTTGATGACTGTGGCTTTGTAGTAAAGTCTGAAGTCAGGCAGATTGATTCCTCCCATTCCAGTCTTATTTCTCAAGATTGCTTTGGCTATTTGACGTTTTTTGTATTTCCATTCAAATTGTGAAATTATGTGTTCTAGCTCTGTGAAAAATACCTTTGGTAGCTTAATAGGGATTGCGTTGAATCTATAGATTGCTTTGGGTTGTATACTCATTTTCACTATATTGATTCTTCTGATCCATGAACATGGTATATTTCTCCATCAAAAATAAAGTCAAAATGGATTAAAGATCTAAACGTAAGACCAGAAACTATAAAACTCCTAGAGGAGAACATAGGCAAAACACTCTCCGACATAAATCACAGCAGGATCCTCTATGACCCACTGCCCAGAATATTGGAAATAAAAGCAAAAATAAACAAATGGGATCTAATTAAAATTAAAAGCTTCTGCACAACAAAGGAAACTATAAGCAAGGTGAAAAGACAGCCTTCAGAATGGGAGAAAATAATAGCAAATGAAGCAACTGACAAACAACAAATCTCAAAAATATATAAGCAACTCCTACAGCTCAATTCCAGAAAAATAAATGACCCAATCAAAAAATGGGCCAAAGAACTAAATAGACATTTCTCCAAAAAAGACAGACATATGGCTAACAAACACATAAAAAGATGCTCAACATCACTCATTATCAGAGAAATGCAAATCAAAACCACAATGATGTACCATTTCACGCCAGTCAGAATGGCTGCGATCCAAAAGTCTACAAGGAATAAATGCTGGAGAGGGTGGGGAGAAAAGGGAACCCTCTTACACTGTTGGTGGGAATGCAAACTAGTACAGCCACTATGGAAAACAGTGTGGAGATTCCTTAAAAGACTGGAAATAGAACTGCCTTATGACCCAGCAATCCCACTGCTGGGCATACACACCAAGGAAACCAGAATTGAAAGAGACACATGTACCCCAATGTTCATCACAGCATTATTTATAACAGCCAGGACATGGAAGCAACCTAGATGTCCACCCGCAGATGAATGGATAAGAAAGCTGTGGTACATATACACAATGGAGTATTACTCAGCTGTTACAAAGAATACATTTGAATCAGTTCTAATGAGGTGGATGAAACTGGAGCCGATTATACAGAGTGAAGTAAGCCAGAAAAAAAAAACACCAATACAGTATACTAATACATATATATGGAATTTAGAATGATGGTAACAATAACCCTGTATGGGAGACAGCAAAAGAGACACAGATGTATAGAACAGTCTATTGGACTCTGTGGGAAAGGGAGAGGCTGGAATGCTTTGGGAGAATGGCATTGAAACATGTATAATATCATATAAGAAATGAATCGCCAGTCCAGGTTTGATGCAGGATACAGGATGCTTGGGGCTGGTGCACTGGGATGACCCAGGGGGATGGTACAGGAAAGGACATGGGATGGGGGTTCAGGATGGGGAACACGTGTAGATCCGTGGCAGATTCATGTTGATGTATGGCAAAACCAATACAATATTGTAAAGTAATTAGCCTCCAAGTAAAATAAATTAATTTAAATTAAAGAAAAACACAAAAACAAAAAATTCCAAATTGTAATGGATCCAAAATTGATAAACTCAATGGCTCAAAGACATTTTCAATTATCCACATTGTTTAAATTTTTACACTTTGCTACCTCTGAAGTTTCAGTTTTGTTTCTGAAACAATTATTGGTTCAGGTTGGCTGTAGTTACCTCAGGGCGTATGATCAGACAATATTGAAAGGTAAAAGAGGCTGTTGCTTACAATATCCATCTCTATCTGTCTGTCTGTCTCTCTCACTTTCTCCCTCCTTTACCCATTTCAAAAAACATCCTAGCAGACCCTGATTTAAGTCTTATTGCCCAGTATTTAATAACATAACTTTTGCTAAACTTATCTCTGGTAAAGTAAATCAAATTGCCACAGCTGGTTTAAATTAATCATCTATGGTTGTTTGGATAACAGAAATTAGCAAAAGTTCCCCCCCCCCCAAAATGGCCACTGCATTGATTGGAAATTCTTGCAAAATATCTAAGAAAACAAAGCACATAACAAATACTATTATTAAAATTTCAGTTGTATATAAGAACCACAAGGAAATTTGGGTTATTCATGATCAATTTTCATGGCAAATGAAAAATTAGCTGATGGCTTTTCGAAAAGCTGGTTCATTGTTATTTTACCTCACATTCTCCTCAATGTAGAACTCTTGTCAGCACTGTCTTTTCGAGTAGGAAGGCAAAGTAAAATCTATCTGACATCTCTTGTTCATAATGTTTTCATGGCCAAGCAACTAGAAAACCAATGTATCTGACTGCAATTTTATTGAACTTTTGGTTTGAAATTTTTTATCACAAATTAACACAAAAAATTCTATTGCATTATGCCAAGACTTGTCTAGTTTTTCACCTGTAGTTACCAGGATAAACAATTAATAAATATATATTAGGTATGGAGAAAAAAGCATTTTTTTAAGTTTACATTCTTCATAATACATCACTGCTCTGCATATTTATAATTATTTATAGTGTTTGGTTTATGTGAAAAATTAGCTCATGCCTACAATTCCATTGGGTGGAGAATTCTAATACAGGCAAGAAAGTGTCAGATCCAACTATTTGTGGGACTAAAGACAATTCTTGCAAATTGATTGAGAAATTATTTTTGGATTAATGTCTCTTCATAACTGATGTCAATATTGCTTTATCTTATTACAGTGTATTTTAGGATACTCATATCAGGATACTTTTGTTTCTGCTATGCTCTGCTGAAACACATCCTGATATAAGTAAAAATGAGCAGGTAACTAGAAGTAAGTTCTAAAAAATTATTGCTTTCTGACATAGGATATTCTTAAAATATTCTTATAGCATATTCTATCTGACATAGTATATTCTTAAAATGAATGGAAATGAAGAGAAGAGAAAATCTTTAGCTGAAATACAGGAAAATGAAAAGCTAATCTACAGCATTGCTGTTTTTTCAACAAATTATGACATTACAATGCTCATTCTGCATTATATGAATAAACATAAAATATATACAAATACTCAAGGGAAAAAATAAAGTAGTTTTATTGAGTATCTGTGGTGTTGGAGAAGACTCTTGAGAGTCTCTTGGACTTCAAGGAGATCCAACCAGTCCACCCTAAAGGAAATCAGTCCTGAATATTCATTAGAAGGATTGATGCTGAGGCTGAAACTCCAGTACTTTGGCCACCTGATGTGAAAAACATACTCATTTGAAAAGACCCTGACGCTGGGAAAGATTGAAGGCAGGAGGAGACAGTTGGATGGCATCACCGACTCAATGGACATGAGCTTGAGTAAGCTCTGGGAGTTGGTAATGGACAGGGAAGCCTGGTGTGCTGCAGTCCATCGACTGAGTCAGACACAACTGAGCAATATAAGAGCTTTCATACTGGTTCATATTTTATTTGACCAGTATAGCAGTTGAGAAGCCCAGTGTGAAGAGCTATATATATTATGTGATAGTCACTCAGTCATGTCAGACTCCTGCAGACCCATGAACTGTAGCCTGCCAGGCTCCTCTGTCCATGGGATTTCCCAGGCAAGAATACCAGAGTGGGTTGCCATTTCCTTCTTCAAGGGATCTTCCCAACCCAGGGATCCAAGCCTGGTCTCCTGCATTGTAGGCAGACTCTTTACTGTCTGAGCCACCAGGGGATAGGGACTATATATATTAGACTATCTTTGAAATGAAAGATGTGCAGTTTTTTAAATCTCTTGTGTCATAGAAATCCTTTCTTTCTATAGTATGTGAAATAATCTTGTGTACAACCTCCTTGACTGGTCCATGAGTGGAATCCAAAAATTATATACATCTTGTAAATTGTATTTATTGGTGTATTTTCATATTTATGTGCTTCAAAGGAGCAAAAGATAGACTGACAACATGACTTTCGATATTAACAATGGATGCCAGCAAACAGTGGAATGGTATTTTTAGTATGCCTAAGAAAGAAAGAAATAAATAAAGAAAACAACCAAAAGTCAAAACTTTTCAAAACTTAGGGTTAATCAAAAATAGTTTCAGAATAAAATCATTTGCTACAAGCAGAGTCTCACTAAAGAAATTCTAAAGCACATGCTTGTGAAATAAACACATCCACTGAGCTGTAAGATGCAAGAAGGAAAGAAGAGCAAAGAAAGTTGTACATATTATATATATATATATATATATATATATATATATATATGCTGCTACGTCACTTCAGTCGTGTCCGACTCTGTGCGACCCCAGAGACGGCAGCTCACCGGGCTCCCCATCCCTGGGATTCTCCAGGCAAGAACACTGGAGTGAGTTGCCATTTCCTTCTCCAAGGCATGAAAGTGAAAAGTGAAAGTGAAGTCGCTCAGTCATGTCCGACTCCTAGCGACCCCATGGACTGCACCCTACCAGGCTCCTCTGTCCATGGGATTTTCCAGGCAAGAGTACTGGAGTGGGGTGCCATTGCCTTCTCTGATATATATCTATATCTATATCTATATCTATATCTCTCTCTCTATATATATATTAAACACAACATTAAAATCACAATAATAGATAAGCCTGACAATTCATAACTATATATATAATCTTAAATATTTCAGTCACTTTACTTGTCTAGAAAAAAGAAAAAAAACTATTTCATAACTTTAAATTTATATAAATTGAACATGCAAATTATAATATTTTGGATAATCTCAGAAACACTTTTTTAAAAGAGCATTGGTGAATGACTTTTCTTCTGGTATTGTTTGATTTCCGATCTCTTTCTTGTCCATATCTTGTTCTATTAAGTATTACAAGGAAGATTATATCTGTAGATTCCTTTGCCATTTTCCAAGTTCCTTTATCAGTCAACTTTCTGCTGGGTTCAGCCAATGGAAGGTATTAACAGGAGCTTGAGGACAGGAGGATGAGGAAAGCCGTGGTATTTCTCTTTCACTCTGACCCAGGCAATGTATTTGGAAGCAGCTGAGGCTCCTTCATGCTGTCAAAACTTTTTAGAGTAGGCCAATAAAGTTCCTGCTTCTGCTGGATAACCCTAGCCCCTGGGCTCCAGTAATGTTATCTCCTAGGTTTGCACCCCTAGCCTAGGTGTACTAAATTCTGGTTCGCTGTACTTTTCACTTTTCTGCCATCATGTGGGTAACAAATTTTCTCTTTTTTTAAAATATAAATTTGTTTATTTTAATTGGAGGCTAATTACTTTATAATATGGTATTGGTTTTGCCATACATTGACATGAATCTACCACAGGTGTACATGTGTTCCCCATCCTGAACCCCCTCCCACCTCCCTCCCCATACCATCCCTCTGACAAATTTTCTAAATTAATCTTATCTTTTCAAAAATACAAAGATTGTTTTCTATATCCAAGTTGAATTGAAACTAACAAAATTAAGATATTAGAATGATAAAAAAGAATTAAATGGCATTTCAGTTCAATAATTGATAAATAGTTCTAGCTAATAATATGATTTATGCAATTAAAATTATATGTAATTCTGTAAATTATGGATAAATGTTTAGTAAAAATAATATTATGGTATGATAGAATACCAAAAAATAGAAACTGAAGGACATTTTGCCTTTGAAAGAGTAAAAGCACACAAAGTAAGATTTACCTCTGTGTCGCTTGTTCCTGAGAGCGCCCCTGAATCTGAACAACATGGGAAAGGCAGTCTTGAAGAGGCAGAGTTTAGGGCTATGAAATCAGCTAGAAATTCAAGAAGGAAATCCTGCAAAAGATTTCCAGAAGGGGGACCCACCAAATATTTGTTTAAATTCCTTTCAAATCATTGGTTGAATATTGAGTTGCATATGTATTCAGGGAGATACCAATGCATCCAGAAGAAAGGGAGAGATGGAAAGCTGAAAAGACAGAGCAGAGATTTCAGTCATTGAAAGTGAAGGTGAAATAGAGCTTGACTTTTGAGACAAATAAGTTTTACGGACAGCACTCAATGGACATGAGTTTGAGCAAACTCCCAGAGATAGTGAAGGACAGGGAAATCTGGTGTGCTGCAGTCCATGGGGTTGCAGAGAGCCAGACATTCCTTAGCAACTGAACAAGAACAAAAACACCCCAGCATTACACAAATAGACTCTAACAAAGGTAAAATCAAACCTCCACAGGGTCTAAGTGATCAGCCAATAATTTGACTGTTTGCTATGTCAAGAGTGAATGCTAGTAAATGACTGGTACCATACTCCAAAATCTTTGTAACATGCATTCCTCAATATTCCATATACAATTTAAAAATTACTTGATTTACAGGCAAGAGCTGTAGATTATACCAAATGAGACTTTTGCTGCATCCTTTGGTTAAAGTATTTCTCCTTCGGCAATCAGGACATGAAACTCTATAGAGTCACTTTTACTTCTTCCCCTTGGTTTGCAAACCTATGTGTTTTTCCTATTGGAATAAACTACCATAGAAAGTTCTTTGGCTCAATGTGTATATTACTTCCTGGCAATGATATCCCAACTGAGTTGGTGCTTCAACTTTATCTTTAAAGGCTATTCCAATGCTCTACTAGGACAACAGATTTTAGGTGAAGTGACAGAGTATCCTATGCTCATTGGCTCACTTCACACCTCCTTCATACTCCTATTATAGGTCCCTCAGTTGCATGAGGGGACTCCCATCATGGCTCAGATGGTAAAGAATCCACCTGCAATATAGGAGACCTGAGTTTGATCCTTGAGTCAGGAAGATCCCCTGGAGAAGGGAATGGCTACTCACTCCAATATTCTTGCCTTGAGAATTCCATGGACAGAGGAGCCTGGCAGACTACAGTCCAGGTTAGGTGTGAGGTATGTGATGTTATATGAGATCCCATATAATCTGAGCAACCACTTTTTAAATTTGCAGAGTCATGCTGGTTGAGGCTTTGTAGACAAAAAAGGCAAACCCATACTATTTCCTTAAGAAAAAAATTCTGTCCAGTCTCATCTCTTTACCCCAAACCACCTCACTTGGATCTTCTGAACTTTTCTTTCTTAGGTCCCTGACCACCTGCAAAGCCATTTGCTACTGCACAGGATACCATGTATAATTTAACTCAGGACATTTCCCCTCCAAACCTAGTAGATAGCCATTGGAAAGGTACATTTGTCAGTTTGTTATTAGATACTTTAGAGCCATATGATTAATGTATTGGTAAGTTTACCTGTTTTTTCTTTTTTTCTTTTTATCCTAAATGTTATGAATTCTCAGACACTTTAGTAAGTGATTTAATAGGAAAAGGAAAATGCCAACAGATAAATTTGGTAGTCCCTCTTTTCCTATGGTTAAGAATTGATTTCCCTTCTCAAAGAAAGTTTTGAGCTGATCATTATTATTACATATAAATTACATAAATTATATTTCTTTTTAGTTTGAGAATTGGTGGTGGGAAAATACCTTTTCCACATTGGGATTTAAATAAGCACTCATCTCAAAATGAATTGAGATGTAAAATAATGATAGATTTCATTTTATCCATGGATGATTTTTCATGTGTACAAGAAACAAATTACATTTACCTAATTAATAAATTAGTAAAATTGAGGAAATCTATGGAAACATATAAGTCAAGGGAACAAGTTGGGCCAAAGCACACAGAAGCCCAGGGCAGCTATCAGAAGCAAATGACATGTGAGACCTACAGACCATATTAAGGGGGCCAGGGTAGCCACTTAATGAGGCTGCCAAGGAACGAGCTGCTGCTGTGGGGGCACTGAGGTTCCCAGCTTGGCATCTGGGACAGTATTGGCCATATGAAGGGGAAAATGAGGATTTTAATGTGGTAGAGCAAATGGCACCTTTCCATCACTGCATAGTCACTTTGAAAGATGATTTTTTGAAAGGCTGCTTGCCATCCGTGTGAGAAGAGGTGCTAATAAAATGATGTCAGTGCTTCAGAAAATATTTCTACAATAAAAAATCAGAATGAATTACAATATTGAGTTGACCAAAAAGTTTGTTGAGACTTTTTCTATAAGATGTTATCGAAAAAAACTTAAACAACCTTTGGGTTCACCCAATATTTTTATTAATGACATTTTAAAAAACCCTCAATATTTGTTTTAGTCCATAGGATGTGTGTGTGTGTGTGTGTAGAAAGAGATGAGATGTTTAAATCCATTCATAACACTAAAGCAAATTTCTAAGTACTGTGAAAGTTACCATCATCAGTTCAGTTCAGTTCAGTTATTCAGTTGAGACTGACTCTTTGAGACCCCATGGACTACAGCACACCAGGCTTCCCTGCATTAACAACTCCTGGAGCTTGCTCAAACTCATTTCCATCGAGCTGGTGATGCCATCCAGCCATCTCATCCTCTGTTGTCCCCTTCTCCTCCTGCCTTCAATCTTTCCCAGCATCAGGGTCTTTTCCAATGAGTCAGTTCTTTGCATCAGGTGACCAAAATATTGGAGCTTCAGTTTCAGCATCAGTCCTTCCAATGAATATCCAGGACTGATTTCCTTTAGGATTGACTGGTTTGGTCTTCTTGCAGTCCAAGTTATCATCATGGTCACTATCAAATATAATCTGATTTTAATGTTGTCCTTGGTTAAGAAGTCAAATGTATTTCCTGTATTTTGAACAAGGAAATACAAATTAGAATGGAAATCAAAAATCTTGCGTATTTTTCTGATTCAGTATCTCATATTGATTATTCAACTTCTTGATACTTAATTTCATATTTCTTAAAACTGGAATAAAATGTCAAGTTCTTCCTACTTCATAAACATTCATCAAGTGCTTAGGAAAGTACCTGTATCAGTTCAGTTCAGTTCAGTCACTCAGTCATGTCCAACTCTTAGCGACCCCATGAATCACAACACGCCAGGTCTCCCTGTCCATCACCAGCTCCCGGAGTTCACTCAGACTCATGTCCATCGAGTCGGTGATGCCATCTAGCCATCTCATCCTCTGTCATCCCCTTCTCATCATGCCCCCAATCCCTCACAGCATCAGGGTCTTTTCCAATGAGTCAACTCTTTGCATGAGGTGGCAAAATATTGTAGTTTCAGCTTTAGCATCAGTCCTTCCAATGAACACTCATGACTGATCTCCTTTAGGATGGACTGGTTGGACCTCCTTGCAGTACAAGGGACTCTCAAGAGTCTTCTCCAATACCACAGTTCAAAAGCATCAAGTACCTGTATGCTGCTAAGTCACTTAAGTCGTGTCCGATTCTGTGCAAACCCTTAGACGGCAGCCCACCAGGCTCCCCTGTCCCTGGAATTCTCCAGGCAAGAACACTGGAGTGGGTTGCCATTTCCTTCTCCAATGCATGAAAGTGAAAAGTGAAAGCGAAGTCGTCAGTCGTGTCCGACTCTCAGTGACCCCATGGACTGCAGCCTACCAGGCTCCTCCATCCATGGAATTTTCCAGGCAAGAGTACTGGAGTGGGGTGCCATTGCCTTCTCTGAAGTACCTGTATAGCATTTACCTAACACAAAGGAAAGTATTCTTAGATAATCCTCACAATTGGCTTAGGATGTAGACAGATCAATATATGTTCACCATTTTCAGGCCTAAGCCTAGAAAGCTTACTTGTCTTATTTAATATTATATATCAATCATTGGGTCACTGCTCCTTTCCCTTGGTTCCTGATGTGTACAAGATTTTGTTTGTGCCCTCCAAGAGTCTCTTTTCCCCCAGTCCTATGGGAGTTCTGTAGTCAAACCCCACTGTCCTTCAAAGGTGAGGGCTAAAGAGGAGAATGAAAAAAACTGTCTTAAAATTCAGCATTCAAAAAACTAAGATCATGGCATTTGGTCCCATTACTTCATGACAAATAGGTGGAGAAAAAGTGGAAACAGTGAGAGATTTTATTTTCATGGGCTCCAAAATCACTGTGGATGGTGATTGCAGCCATAAAGTTAAAAGATGCTTGCTCCTGGAAAGAAAAGCTATGGCAAACATAGACAGTATATTAAAAAGCAGAAATATCACTTTGCTGACAAAGGTCCGTACAGTCAAAGCTATGGTTTTTCCAATAGTCATATATGGATGTAAGAGTTGGAACAAAAAGAAGGCTGAGTACTGAAGAATTGATGCTTTTGAATTGTGGTACTGGAGAGGACTCTTGAGAGTCCCTTAGAGATCAAGATGATCAAACCAGTCAATCCTAAAGGAAATCAACCCTGAATATTCATTGGAAGGGCTGGTGCTGAGGCTAAAGCTACAATACTTTGGCCATCTGTTGTGAAGAGCTGATTCATTGGAAAAAACCCTGACCCTGGGAGAAATTGAGGGCAGAAGAAGGGGGTAACAGAGGATAAGATGGTTGGATGGTGTCCCTGACTCAATGGACATGAGTTTGAGTAAACTCCATGAGATAGTGAAGGACAGAGAAGCAAGGCTTGCTGCAGTTCATGGGGCTCACAAGGAGTCAAACAGGACTTAGTGACTGAATAACAACAACAAGAACAGATGAATAGCAAGATTAGTAACTCTGTAGGATTAGAATAGACAATGTTCTGAACTAGAGACATGAGAAGGACCTTTGATTCTTAAAGTGAGTTATGTTGTCAAGTTCAGGGAGGTCACTTAAAACAAAGGAAGCAAGCATAAAAGAGAAATATACATAGTTGAGGGGATACATTTGTGGATCAAGCATCTAGAGCCAAGTTCTTAGATTGGGCAGTACATATAAGATATTTCAGCATTCCATGAAGGACAGCTGGACAAAAGGAGTGTTAATCTATAAAACATACTTGAAATAATGATTCCCATTCAAAGCTGGAACAATTTCAGCAACGTATTTAAATAAAAAGTGTTTGCTTTTTCTCTTTATATGAAAACCAACCAAGAAATTGACCATGCCATTTGTGATACACTTGTGAAATCTGCATGAAAAGCTCTATCGTGTGTTTTACTTCTAATAAGCCACCTACACATTTCTGTAGTTAATGTAGAAATAGTGTCATAATGCATGAGTCACTCGTTTGAGTGCTAAACAAGTCATATCCAGTATGCGTTTCCTGGAAACAAAAATCCAAACAGTTTTCATTTGAAATGTGTTTAAAAAAAACAACAAAACCTGAAATATCACAATGCAGAACTTATATTCTAGGTAGTGAAAATAGATCAAGAGATTTTTCAGAGGTTATATTCCAAATCAGAATGTGAATTTAATGTATCCATTTCTCGTTAAGTGGAAGAAACATATTAAATAAGAAGCACAAATGTTAGGAAAGAAAAGTAAATTGGATTAAGCTGTCTTTCATATTCAGCAGTTCCTTAGCTCCATTTCTGAAAATCAGTAATACAGAAATTCAAAGGTGTATGTGCAAAGTTATGAATTCAAATTTATGACTACAATACTATAAATAACAAAGAAAAATAAAATTCAGTGTATATTTAAATTATATGTGTAAGTGCATAGTATATATATACTATACATGTGGTGGGCCATGTATCTCACTGTTATACTTCATAAAGGTTACCCAAAAGTACTGGTATTATATGGAAAGCAAGCACATGTGATAGGGAGATCACAAGATTTTGTCACTTGTTGAGCCTCAAAGTGTGTAAGAGAACAGTTATTTAGGGCCCAGTGGTTAGCTCAGGTATCTGATCCTTCCTCATGTAGACTTTTACTGAGTCTATCTCAGCTCACTGATCTCAGCTATGATCATCTCAGGCATTATAATAAATGTTCTAAGAACTGTAGGAAAATGATTATGAGTCTCAATTTTGTTCTCTCTCAGGTATCTGCTTGATGCCAAATTTTGTATTTTAAAATTGATATAAATTTTCCTTACCTCTTCACAGTAGAAGATATCTGGATGTGCCAGCCATAGTTGGGTCAAAAACTTGTCTTGTTATAGACACATAAAAGGAAACATGATTAGCAAATATATTGATTGACATTCTGATCCTCAAATTTATTAGGAACATACTTTTTCTTATTGTGAAACTTAAATAATAATCAATCAGAAATATGAGAGATACCCTGTGGAGAGAAAAGAGTGTCATACTTTTTTTTTAATAAGTTCCCAGTAAGCATGCTAAAACTCCTATTTTATATTATTTAAAACTAAGATTAAGTTAATTTATTATTCAATTTTTCTTCTAAGTGATATTGATAGTGATGCTTTATAGTGATGGACAAAAAAGATTTGAAAAAGAAAGTTGAACTAATACATAATCTATAGGTATAAAGGAAGTTAATATTTTAATTTCAGCTTAACTATACTTCATGGTTTAATTAATATAAATTTTTTACATTCACTCTGCATTTTACATCTGTTATTGAGCCATTCAAAGTGTTGATAGACTCTGGAGTAGAAGAGATATCATTCAGAACCAATTATCCAATATACTGTTAAACATGTATTATTTCCAAATAACATAAGTTCAGTTAAAAGGAAAAAAAAAAAATATGTTGATTAGGTCAAACGTTTGATATAGTATCACTTAGAAAAAATGAACGTCACTGAACTATAAGTATCAAGACCCTTACCATCAGTGAAACATGAAGAAACAAAGATGTATTTAAAAAAAAAAAAGTTTATTGTTTATATACACAAATTTTGGAGAAAGCAATGTATTCAGTGATATAGTAATCATTATTAGAATTTGATATAGATGTTTTTTTAGAAAATTGTTTTTTAATAGGAGGCATGTTTACATATACAACTGATGAAAAGTGTTTCATTCATTAAAATTAATAATAATAAATATCCTAATTTACTCATTGAAAGTGCATAATCAGGTTGATTAATGCTATAAATTAAATAGTTTACAAAACTATGAGTTTGTGGTGATGTCAGATGTAAGTAAATAAATGAATGAATGGATAGGACTGATCAATTTCACTATGGGATATTGCTTGAGGGACAGAATAGTTTCAGTTTTGCAGAGAATACCTCAGATTTGTGCCAAACAATGTATTCTGTCTTTGATCATATAATACATAAAAGATAAAAACACATATTTGAGTTTTTGAAATCATACATTTTTCAGGTAAATTAGTTAAAAATTGTTTATTTTCCTTGCAATATTTCAGATTTGATATAAGGAAAATATCAAAAAGTAAATTTAAAAATGGGGGAGTCTCTCTTTGTGACCCCATGGATCGCAGCACGCCAGGCCTCCCTGTCCATCACCAACTCCCGGAGCTTGCTCAAATTCATGTCCATTGAGTCAGTGATGCCACCCACCTTGATAGGAGATCCAGATGACTGAAACAGGATATGAGAAATTCTGTAAGATGTAGTCTTGGTACAATCGAGAGACCAATTCTCAATCGAGAATTTTTGTAAGGGAAATAAATCAGGGTGATCTTCTTGAATCTAAATATCAACAGATAATTGTAAAAATGACTTTTTACAGAAAATGACTAAGGGTAGTGTCTGCTAGGTAGAAAGGTAAAAATATGTTCAAGGCACAAGAAGTGAAACATTGAGTCATGTGGGGTCTCTTTGGTGAGTGGCATGACATTCATCCAGTAAACATTCAGGAATACATGCTGGTAGTGAAACAGTGTGTAGTCAGATCAAGTTAGATATTAATAGTATTTCTAGACTATGGAAAGAGTTTGAACTTGATTACTTCAACTTGTAATTAATGATGCAGAGCTAGATTTACCTCTGAGATCTAAAGTTCTGTGTCTTGCATCACTTCCTGGAATTGAAAGTGATTTCTGACCTGTGACTTCAGAGTGAGCAACCCTTTCATGTTATCTAAGTAAGGTGCTCCAAGTCTCACTTCTGCTAATTGGACCCATGGTCCAGGAGGCTCTTTCTGTGCTTCATGGGCAGGAAAACAGGAATCCTAACTTATCAGTGTCTCTCTCCCTTACTTCTGGGGCTTTTCTTCATTTAAAAGTTCCGGCTTTGCAACTGAGCAGGTGAAGCCATTGCAAGACTTTCAAATATCATATAATGTGATGAATCCCTCATACTTGATCACTGTGCTTGCTTTCTGGTATTCCTGTTTGAACTCCTACCTTCTTTATCTTAATACCCAAATACCATATATATGTGTTAATACACTATAATTGCTTTTCCCTTTCTGACTTACTTTGCTCTGTATGGAATCTATAAAAACGGTACTGATGAACCTACTTGCAGGGCAGGAATAGAGGCATAGATATAGAGAATGGACTTGTGGACACAGGGTGGGGAAGGAGAGGGAGGGGCTGAATTGTGAGAGTAGCAATGACATATATAATACCATGTGTTATTAATAAATAGCTAGTGGAAAGCTGCTATATAGCACTGGGGGCTCAGCTCAGTGCTCTATGATGGGGTGGAATGGGAGGGTGGGAGGGAGGCTTAAGAAGAAGGGGATATATATAGCTAATTCATGTTGTACACCAGAAACTAACACAACATTGTAAAGCAATTATATTCCAATTTTTAAAAATACCCCAAATATGACATTCAAAATGGTTTCTTCCTCACTATCATATCTGCTAATTCCTTTCTTCCCCCTACTTTTAACTTTTCAAAGGAGGCCAAAATTTTGGCTGACTGGTATTGACTGTAATCAAATATATCAAACAGCTTTCAGACATTTATATAGTCCTTTTCTTTACCTGTGACCTTTGTCCCATTGCTTTTGCCTTGTTCTGTAAGGGAGATGATTTGGTGACTTGATTCTTAGTAGCATACAGGGATCTACAAACCGTATTTTGTATTCCATTCCCATCATCTATTTCACTACAATGTTTCTGAAAAGGAAATCATTTCTACTTCTTTATCCATACCATAAACTAAAGTACCATTGATTATTTTTATCAGTTATTCAATTAAGCTAAACTACTTCATTTCCTATTTCTTTTTCAGAGGAAAATTGCTTTTGATTAGAATACTATCAGGTGTGGAAATATGTAAAATTGCCATCAACATGCCTCTTTAACATAATTTAATAACATTTAAATATGATCAGAGAATTGCATCACATTTTTCATATTACTGTTACCCATATTTCACTTTTGACTTGTGAAAAGGCAAGACTGATAGTAGACTGATTTGTGCATTATAACAATTGTTACCAGATATAAGTGCTAAAGCATTTTCAGCTTAGAAATTAAAATTCCTGGAAGATTGCAAAGCTTTCTTTTCTAAGCATTAAAATTACCTTTCCATTTCAAATCAGGGAAATGACTTTGACCCCATTCTAACATTTATTACCAAGAACATTTCAGAAAACAGATTAGTCAAAATACACTGTCTTCATTAGTATTCTCCTGTATCATGGACTAACTAATTATTTCTATTACTAATCATCATTACTAAATAGATCATATTTGGAAGCTTCATGACAGTTTTCAGGCATTCTTTTGCTTTAATTGCTGCGGAGAAAAGAAAATTTTATTATATAATGATATTATCTTTCAGTCAGCAAAATAAATTGGATACCCACTGTGTGAATAAAACAGGGCAGACTTGTTTGGGACGATACAAAGGAAGAAAATGGCATTTTCCTTCTCTTTCCTGAAGTTCATAAGATATTTGGAAAGGCAGAGTATAGTCAAGTGTAATAGACTCCTGAGTCCCTAAAGAGATTGCAAAGAATTAGTCTGCAGCATATACAGCTTCTATGGAAAGAGAGTATTTTCTTTTTTTATTGAAGGATAATTGCTTTATAGAATTTTGTTTTCTGTCAAATCTCAACCTGAATCAGCCATTGGTATACATATATCCCTTCCCTTTTAAACCTCCCTCCCATCACCCTCCCCATCCCACCCCTCTAGGTTGATACAGAGCCTCTGTTTGAGTTTCTCAGCCATATAGCAAATTCCTGTTGGCTACCTATTTTACATATCATAATGGAAGTTTCCATGTTACTCTTCCCATACATCTCATCCTCTCCTCCCCTCTCCCCATGTCCACAAGTTTATTCTCTACGGCATGTTTCTCAATTGCTGCCCTAAAATAAATTCTTCACTACCATTTTTCTAGATTCCATATATATGCATTCAGTTCAGTTCAGTTCAGTTTTTCAGTCGTGTCTGACTCTGCGACCCCATGAATCGCAGCACGACAGGCCTCCCTGTCCATCACCAACTCCCATAGTTTACTCAAACTCTTGTCCATTGAGTCAGTGATGCCATCCAGCCATCTCATCCTCTGTCGTCCCCTTCTCTTCCTGCCCCCAATCCCTCCTAGAAACAGGGTCTTTTCCAATGAGTCAACTCTTTGCATGAAGTGGCCAAAGTACTGGAGTTTCAGCATCAGCATCAGTCCTTCCAATGAACACCCAGGACTGATCTCTTTAGAATGGATTGGTTGGATCTCCTTGCAGTCCAAGGGACTCTCAAGGGTCTTCTCCAACACCACAGTTCAAAAACATCAATTCTTCTGTGCTCAGCTTTCTTCACAGCCCAACTCTCACATCCATACGTGACCACAGAAAAAACCAGAGCCTTGACTAAATGGACTTTTGTTGGCAAAGTAATGTCTCTGCTCTTGAATATGCTATCTAGGTTGGTCATAACTTTCCTTCCAAGGAGTAAGCGTCTTTTAATTTCATGGCTGCAATCACCATGTGCAGTGATTTGGAGCCCCAAAAAATAAAGTCTGACAATGTTTCCATTTTTTCCCCATATATTTCCCATGAAGTGATGGGACCAGATGCCATGATTTTTGTTTTCTGAATGTTGAGCTTTAAACCAACTTTTTCACTCTCCTCTTTCACTTTCATCAAGAGGCTTTTTAGTTCCTCTTCACTTTCTGCCATAAAGGTGGTGTCATCTGCATATCTGAGGTTATTAATATTTCTCTTGACAATCTTGATTCCAGCTTGTGCTTCTTCCAGCCCAGTGTTTCTCATGATGTACTCTGCATATAAGTTAAATGAGCAGGGTGAATACTCCTCTTCCTATTTGGAACCAGTCTGTTGTTCCATGTCCAGTTCTAACTGTTGCTTCCTGACCTGCATATAGGTTTCTCAAGAGGCAGGTCAGGTGGTCTGGTATTCCCATCTCTTGAAGAATTTTCCACAGTTTATTGTGACCCACACAGTCAAAGGCTTTGGCATAGTCAATAAAGCATAAATAGATGTTTTTTCTGGAACTCTCTTGCTTTTTCAATGATCCAGTGGATGTTGACAATTTGATCTCTGGTTCCTCTGCCTTTTCTAAAACCAGCTTGAACATCTGGAAGTTCACGCTTCACATATTGCTGAAGCCTTGGAGAATTTTGAGCATTACTTTACTAGTGTGTGAGATGAGTGCAATTGTGCGGTAGTTTGAGCATTCTTTGGCATTGCCTTTCTTTGGGATTGGAATGAAAACTGACCTTTTCCAATCCTGTGGCCACTGTTTGGTTTTCCAAATATGCTGGCATATTGAGTGCAGCACT
This sequence comes from Bos mutus, assembly GCF_027580195.1. Lineage (NCBI taxonomy): Eukaryota > Metazoa > Chordata > Mammalia > Artiodactyla > Bovidae > Bos > Bos mutus. Next base: position 29,595,859 of record NC_091630.1, on the reverse strand, counting down.
TTCTTCAGGATTTGAAATAGCTCAACTGGAATTCCATCACCTCCACTAGCTTTGTTCGTAGTGATGCTTTCTAAGGCCCACTTGACTTCACATTCCAGGATGTCTGGCTCTAGGTGAGTGATCAAACCATTGTGATTATCTTGGTCATGAAGATCTTTTTTGTACAGTTCTTCTGTGTATTCTTGCCACCTCTTCCTAATATCTTCTGCTTCTGTTAGGTCCATACCATTTCTGTCCTTTGCATTAGAACACAATATTTATCTTTCTCTTTCTGGCTTACTTCACTCTGTATAATAGTTTCTAGGTTCATCCATCTCATTAGAACTGACTCAAAGGTGTTCCTTCTTAATAATATTGAGTAATATTCTATTGTGTATATGTACCAAAACTTCTTTTCCTTTATCTGTTGATGGACATCTAGGTTGCTTTCATATTCTAGCTATTGTAAATAGTGCTGCAATTAACAGTGGAATATATGTGTCATTTTCAAATTTTGGTTTCCTCAAGGTATATGCCTAGGAGTGGGATTGCTGGATCATATGGTGGTTTTATTCCTAGTTTTTTTTATGAAACTCTATACTGTTTTCCATGCTGCTGCTGCTAAGTCACTTCAGTTGTGTCCGACTCTGTGTGACCCCATAGACAGCAGCCCACCAGGCTCCCCTGACCCTGGGATTCTCCAGGCAAGAACACTGGAGTGGGTTGTTATTTCCTTCTCCAATGCATGAAAGTGAAAAGTGAAAGTGAAGTTTCTCAGTAGTGTCCAACCCTCAGAAAGCCCATGGACTGCAGCCTTCCAGGCTTCTCCGTCTATGGGATTTTCCAGGCAAGAATACCTGAGTCAGGTGCCATTGCCTTCTCCGACCATCTTCCATAGGGCTGTATCAATTTACATTCCCACCAACAGTACAAGCACACTTCCTTTTCTCCACACCCTCTCCAGCGTTTACTGTTTGTAGACTTTTTGATGATCACCATTCTGACTGATGTGGGGTGATATCTCATTATAGTTTTGATTTGCATTTCTCTAATAATGAGTGATGTTGAACATCTTCTCATGTGTTTGTTAGCCATCTATATGTATTTCTTTGGAGAAATGTCTGTTTAGGTCTTTTCCCCACTTTCTTGATTAGGTTGTGTGCTTTTCTGGTCTTGAGTTGTATGAGCTGCTTGTATATTTTGGAAATTAATTCTTTGTCGGTTGTTTCATTTGCTATTATTTTCTCCCATTCTGAGGGCTGTCTTTTTCACTTTTCCTACAGTGTCAGACTTTATTTTTTTTGGGCTCCAAAATCACTGCACATGGTGATTGCAGCCATGAAATTAAAAGACGCTTACTCCTTGGAAGGAAAGTTATGACCAACCTAGATAGCATATTCAAAAGCAGAGACATTACTTTGCCAACAAAAGTCCATCTAGTCAAAGCTATGGTTTTTCCTGTGGTCATGTATGGATGTGAGAGTTGGACTGTGAAGAAGGCTGAGCACTGAAGAATTGATACTTTTGAACTGTGGTGTTGGAGAAGACTCTTGAGAGTCCCTTGGACTGCAAGGAGATCCAACCAGTCCATTCTGAAGGAGGTCAGCCCTGGGATTTCTTTGGAGGGAATGATGCTGATGCTGAAACTCCAATACTTGGGCCACTTCATGCAAAGAGTTGACTCATTGGAAAAGACCCTGTTTCTAGGAGGGATTGGGGGCAGGAGGAGAAGGGGACGACAGAGGATGAGATGGCTGGACGGCATCACTGACTCAATGGATGTGAGTCTGAGTGAATTCTGGGAGTTGGTGATGGACAGGGAGGCCCAGCGTGCTGTGATTCATGGTGTCGCGAAGAGTTGGACATGACTGAGCGACTGAACTGAACTGAACGGATAGTTTCCTTGACTGTGCAAAAGCTTTTAAGTTTAATCAGGTCCCACTTATTTACATTTGTTTTTATTTCCATTACTCTAGTAGTGGGTCATAGAGGATCTTACTTTGATTTATGTCATCAAGTGTTCTGCCTAAGTTTTCCTCTAAGAGTTTTATGGCTTCTGGTGGTACATTTAGATCTTTAATGCATTTTGAGTTTATCTTTGTGTATGGTGTTAGGAAGTGTTTTAATTTCAATCTTTTACATGTAGCTGTCCAGTTTTCCCAGCACCATTTATTGAAGAGGCTGTCTTTGCCCCATTGAATATTCTTGCCTCCTTTGTCAAATTAAGGTACCCTTGGGTGCATGGGTTTATTTCTGGGCTTTCTATCTTGTTCTGTTGGTCTATGTGTTTGTTTTGTTCCACTGCCATACTGTTTTGATGACTGCAGCTTTGTAGTATAATCTGAAGACAGGAAGGTTGATTCCTCCAGCTCCATTCTTCTTTCTCAAGAAGGCTTTGGCTATTCATGGTCTTTTGTGTTTCCCTATGAACTGTGAAATTTTTTGTTCTAGTTCTGTGAAAAATGTAATTGGTAATTTGATAGGGATCACATTGAATCTGTAGACTGCATCTGGTAGTATAGTCATTTTCACAATATTTGTTCTTCCTACCCAGGAACATTGAACATCTATCTGTTTTTGTTGTCTTTTATTTCTTTTGTTTCTTTTGTTAGTGTATTATAATTTTCTGTGTTTAGTTCTTTTGTCTCCTTAGCTAAGTTTATTCCTAGATATTTAATTTTTTTTTTGCAATGGCGAATGGGATTGATTCCTTAATTTCTTTTTATAATTTGTCATTGTTAGTATAGTATATAGAAATGCAAGTGATTTCTGTGTATTGATTTTGCATCCTGCAACTTTGCTAAATTCACTGATTAGCTCTAGTAATTTTCGGATACTATCCTTATGGTTTTCTATGTACAGTATTATGTCATCTGCAAACAGTGAGAGCTTTACTTCTTTTTTTATCTGAATTCCTTTTATTTCTTTTTCTTCTCTGATTGCTGTAGCTAGGACTTCCAGAAATACGTTGAATGATAGTGATGAAAGTGGACACCCTCGTCTTGCTCTTGGGCTTAGAGGGAATGCTTTCAGTTTTTCACCACTGAGAGTAATATTTGCTGTAGGCTTATCATGTATGGCCTTTACTATGTTGAGGTAGATTCCTTCTATACCTATTTTTTGAAGAGTTTTAATCATAAATATGTGTTTAAATTTGTCAAAGATTTTTCTGTATTTATTGAGATTATAAAATGGCTTTTATCTTTCAATTTGTTGATATTGTGTATCACATTGATTGATTTGTGTGTATTGAAGAATCCTTGCATTCCTGGAATAAACCCAACTTGATCATGGTGTATGAGCTTTGTGATGTGTTGCTGGTTTCTGTTTGCTAAAATTTTGTTGAGGATTTCTCACATCTATGTTCATCAGTGATACTGGCCTGCAGTTTTCTTTTTGTGTGTGTGTTGTCTTTGTCTGGTTTTTGTATCAGGGTGATGGTGGCCTCATAGAATGAGTTTGGAAGTGTTCCTTTCTCTGCAATTTTTTGAAAGAGTTTTAGAAGAATAGGCATTAACTCTTCTCTAAATGTTTGACAGAATTTTCCTGTGAAGCCACCTGGTCCTGGGATTTTGTTTTTTGGGAGATTTCTGATTACTGTTTAAATTTCAGTGCTTGTAATTGTGTTGTTCATAATTTCTATTTCTTCCTGGTCCAGTATTGGAAGATTGAACTTTTCTAATAATCTGTCTATTTCATCCAGATTATCCATTTTATTGTCATTTGGTTATTGATAATAGCCTCTTATAATCCTTTGTATTTCTGCATTGTCTGTTGTAACCTATCCTTTTTCATTTCTAATTTTGTTGATTTGATTCTTCCCTCTCTCTCTCTCTTTTTTCCCTTGATGAGTCTGGTTAAAGGTTTGTCAATTTTGCTTATCTTCTCAAAGAACCAATTTTTAGATTTGTTAATCTTTACTATCGTTTCTTTTTCATTTATTTCTGCTAGGATCTTTATGATTCCTTTCCTTGTACTAATTTTGTTTTTTTGTTGTTGTTCTTCTTCTTTTTCTAGTTGTTTTACATGTAAAGTTAGGTTGTCTATTTGATGTTTTTCTTGTTTCTTGAGGTACGATTGTATTGCTATAAACTTCCCTCTTAGAACTGCTTTTGCTGCATCCCACAGTATTTCAGTTGTGTTTTCATTGTCATTTGCTTCTAGAAGTTCTTTGATTTCCCTTTTGACTTCTTCATTAACCTGTTGGTTATTTAGAAATGTACTGTTTAATCTCCATGTGTTTGTGTTTATTACAGTTTTTTTTTTTTTTTCCTTGTAATTGATGTCTAATCTCATAGTGCTGTACTTGGAGAAGATGCTTGACAGATTTCTTTCTTTCTTTTTTTTTTTTTTTTTATTTTTTTACTGCTTTATGCCACTGAGTTTCTTTGGTATTTACTATGCAATACTATGATGGTAATAGATACTAATACGAAACCTAAAGAAACTATTTTTAAGAGAATTTGCAAAGAAGTAGAACTATAAAAAGTTTTGCTGTAAAGTTCACTAATGATGGTATGGGGAGGGAGGAGGGAGGAGGGTTCAGGATGGGGAACACATGAGAAATAAAGGAATAAAAATTTAAAAAAATCATTAGTGAACTTTACAGCAAAACTTTTTCTAGACAGATTTCAACTTTTTAAATTTTACTGAGGTTTGATTTGTGACCCAAGATGTGGTCTGTCCTGGAGAATGTTCCATGTGCACTTGATAATAAGGTGTATTCTTCTGCATTTGGACTGAATGTGCTAAAGTTATCAATGACATCCATCTCATTTAATATATCATTTAAGACTTGTGTTTCCTTATTAGTTTTCTGTTTTGATGATCTGTCCATTAGTGTGAGTGCGGTATTACAGTCTCTTACTATTCTTGTGTTACTGTCAATTTCTCCTTTTATGTCTGTTACTGTTTGTCTTATGTATTGAGGTGCTCCTATGTTGGGTGTATAGATATTTACAATTGTGATGTCTTCCTTTTGGATTGATCCCTTGATCATTATGTAGTGTCCATCCTTATCTCTTGTAATCTTTTAGTTCTATTTTTCTGATATAAGGTTTGCTACTCCAGCTTTCTTTTGCTTCCCATTTGCATGGACTATATTGTTCTATCCTCTCAATTTGTCTATATGTGTCATGAGGTCTGAAGTGTGTTTCCTATAGACAGCATAAATACATGGCTTGTTTTTGTATCCATTCAGCTAGTCTGTGTCTTTTCATTGAAGCATTTAATCCATTTACATTTAAAGTAATTATTGAGATATATATATATATATATATATATATATATATATATATATATATATGTTCCTATTGCCATTTTCTTAATTGTTTGGCATTGATTTTGTAGATCTCTTTCCCTCTCTTGTATTTCTTGACTATATAAGCCCCTTTAACATTTGTTGTAAAGCTAGTTTGGTGATACTGAATTTCCCTAATGTTTAGTTGACAGAAAAGCTTTTTTATTTCTCCATCAGTTTTGAATGAGATTCTTTCTGGGTACAGTAATCTTGGTTGTAGATTTTTCTCTTTCAGTACTTTAAAGATATCCTGCCATTCCCTTCTGGCCTGCAGAATTTCTGCTGAAAGATTAGCTGTTAAGTATATGGGGTTTGCCTTGTATGTTACTTGTTGCTTTTCCCTTGATGCTTTTAATATTCTTCCTTTGTGTTTAGTCTTTGTTAGTTTGATTAGTATGTGTCTCGGCATATTTCTCCTTGGGTTTATCCTATATAGGATTCTTTGTGCCTCATGGACTTGGTTGACTATTTCCTTTTCCATCCTGGGAAATTTTCAACTATAATCTCTTCAAAAATTTTCTCATACACTTTCTGTTTCTCTTCTTCTGGAACCCCTATAATTCAAATGTTGGTGCATTTGATATTGTCCCTGAGGTCTCTGAAACTATCCTCAGTTCTTTTCATACATTTTATTTTATTCTGCTCTTCAGAAGTTATTTTCACCCTTTTATCTTCCAGCTCACTGATTTGTTCTTCAGCTTCAGATATTCTGCTATTAATTCCTTCCAGAGAATTTTTAATTTCAATAATTGTGGTGTTTGTCTCTGTATGTTTATTCTTTAATTCTTCTAGGTCTTTGTTAGTTGATTCTTTCATTTTCTCCATTTTGTTTTCAAGGTTTTGATCATCTTTACTACCACTATTTTGAATTCTTTTTCAGGTAGTTTTCCTATTTCTTCTTAATTTATTTGGACTTCTGTGTTTCTAATTTGTACTTTCATTTGTGTAGTATTTCTATGCCTTTCACTTACTGTGATGAGGTCTCCTTTTCCAAGCCTTCAAGCTTGAATTCATTCTTCCTTTTGGTTTCTGCCCTCCTAAGATCCATCCAGTGGTTTGTGTAAGCTTTGTAGAGGGTGAGATTAGTGCTGGGTTTTTTGTTTGTTTTTCCTCTAATGGGCAAGGCTGACTGAGGTGGTAATCCTGTCTGCTTATGACTGGGTTTATATTTTTTTGTTTGTTTGTTGTTTAGAAAGAGCACCCTGCACAGGGTGCTACTGATGATTGGCTTATGCCAGGTCTTGCATTCAAGTGGTTTCCTTAGGGTGAATTCTGTTGAGACTCCCCAGTGTTAGTTCTCTGGTATTCTCGGGTCTTGGAGTCTGTGCTTCTATTCCAAAGGCTCGGGGCTTGCTCTCTGGTCATGAACAAAGATTCCACAAGTGGTGTGTTGTAGCATTAAGTGAGATTAAAACAAATACCCCAAATCGAGAAACCAGAGATGAACTCCAGACAAATGGCAATTACAAAATCAGGCAAATAATAATTAAAATAATGGAATACACACACACACACACACACACACATGTGTATGTGTGTGTGACCACCCTTATGGCAGAAAGTGAATAGGAACTAAAAACCCTCTTGATGAAAGTGAAAGTGGAGAGTGAAAAAATTGGCTTAAAGCTCAACATTCAGAAAACGAAGATCATGGCATCTGGTCCCATCACTTCATGGGAAGTATATGGGGAAACAGTGGAAACAGTGTCAGACTTTATATTTTTGGGCTCCAAAATCACTGCAGGTGGTGACTGCAGCCACAAAATTAAAAGACACTTACTCCTTGCAAGGAAAGTTATGACCAACCTAGATAGTATATTCAAAAGCAGAGACATTACTTTGCCAACAAAGGTTCGTCTAGTCAAGGCTATGGTTTTTCCAGTAGTCAAGTATGGATGTGAGAGTTGGACTGTGAGGAAGGCTGAGCGCCAAAGAATTGATGCTTTTGAACTGTGGTGTTGGAGAAGACTCTTGAGAGTCCCTTGGACTGCAAGGAGATCCAACCAGTCCATTCTGAAGGAGATCAGTCCTGGGATTTCTTTGGAAGGAATGATGCTAAAGCTGAAACTCCAGTACTTTGGCCACCTCATGCGAAGAGTTGACTCGTTGGAAAAGACTCTGATGCTGGGAGGGATTGGGGGCAGGAGGAGAAGGGGATGACAGAGGATGAGGTGGTTGGATGGCATCACTGACTCGATGGATGTGAGTCTGAGTGAACTCCGGGAGTTGGTGATGGACAGGGAGGCATGGTGTGCTGCAATTCATGGGGTTGCAAGGAGTCGGACACGACTGAGTGACTGACTGAACTGATCTGAACTGATACATCCTTTAGCAAAGTCAAAGCAGTGCAACTATAATAAAGCACAGTAGATGACCCAGCGAACAAAGGAAATAAAAAATATTTACCAGTTAAGAACAAAACTCACTAAGGCACAAACCAGAAAACAAAACTAAAGCAAAGTGCCAAGTGGGGGATAAAGCAATGAAAACAAAACTAACAAATATGTTGAGAGGAAAGGAAAGAAAGTAAAGAAATAAAGAATAGATATACAAAGTTAAATAGAAGTAGATGAAGAAGATTTATATACATTGAAATTTAACTGCAAGGGGAAAAGTGCAGTAGGAAAGGCAAACAAAGGTGTAAATGTTGGAAAAATATAATAGGCTAAAAATTTAAAAATTAAAATTGTAAAAAAAGGAAGAAGAAAGAAAAAAAAATAAAAGAAAACTCCACAGAACTGCAAAAGCCCAATGTAGAGGCAGAAGTTTATAACTGCAATAAAAAATGTGACTGAATATACACATATACATATACACCCATAAGCAAAATCAAAACAATCCAACGAAAATAAAGTACAAGAGTTTGATCCAATGAACAAAGGAAATCAAATTTTATATCTACCAGTTTAGAACAAAACTAACTAAAACACAAACTGGGGGGAACCCTAAAGCAAGGTGTCAATTGAGGAATAAAGCAATGAAAATAAAACTGACAAGTATGTTGAGAGGAAAAAAAAGAAAAAACTGATATGCAAAGTTAAATAGAGGTAGAAAAAGAAGATTTGTATACATCAAAGATTAACTGCAAGGGGAAAAGAGCAGTAGGAAAAGCAAACAAGGGAATAAATGTAGAAAAAATAATAATAGGTTTAAAAATTAAACTTAAAGAAAGAAAAGAAAAGGAAAAAAAAAAGGAAAACTCCATAGAGCAGCAAAAGCCCAATGTAGAGGTAGAGGTTTATAACAACAATAAAAAATGTGACTGAGAAAAAAAAGCTCAAAAGCTTAATTGGACTCATAATACCATTAAAATTAACAACTACAACAGAAGAGGGGGAAAGGGAAAAGAAAAAAAAAAATCCAAAAGAATCTATAGAACAAGTCAAAACACAAGAATAATAAATAATTTTCCTTAGTCACTGGAGTCAAAGTCATTTCCCTCACCGGGAGCCACAGTCCACCTCACCTCCCTAGGATGCCCTTCAACACTGTGCTGATCTCTGGACCTGCTGTGAGGTAGCTGAGATTCTAATCTGGTCCTACTCCTCTGTGTTCTTGCCTCCAATGTCCACAGATATCAGAACTAGTGTGTTTGCTTTTGTGGGAGCTCTCAATGGCTTTTTATATATTCCATAGACACAGAGTCAGCCTAGTTGATCATGCGGATTTAATCTGCAGCTTGCTCAGCTGGTGGAAAGGTTTTGAGTCTTCTTCCTTAGCAACAATGCCCTGGGTTTCAATTGTGGTTTTATTTCCACCTCTACATGTGGCTTGCCCACTGGGGATTGCTCCTGAGATTGTCCTGGAGGACTTGGGTTTACCCCTCTGAGGGCCAGGTGTGGAGGTGGTGCAGTTGCTTGGGTTGCAGGGGTTCTGGCAGCACAAGGTACTCAGGGAGTTGGTAGCTAAGGCAGCAGGAAATATAGTGCTCTAGAAGGGTATGGCAACCAGTATTGGCCAATATGGTCCAGTATTCTTTTTTTTTTTTTTTTTTAACTTTACAATATTGTATTGGTTTTGCCATATATCAAAATGAATTTGCCAAAGGTATACATGGGTTCCCCATCCTGAACCCTCCTCCGTCCTCCCTCCCCATACCATCCTTCTGGGTCGTCCCAGTGCATCAGCCCCAAGCATCCAGTATTGTGCATCGAACTTGGACTGGCGACTCATTTCATATAAGATATTATACATATTTCAATGCCATTCTCCCAAAGCATCCCACCCTCTCCCTCTCCCACAGAGTCTAAAAGACTGTTCTATACATCAGTGTCTCTTTTGCTGTCTCGTATACAGGGTTATTGTTACCATCATTCTAAATTCCATATATATGCATTAGTATACTGTATTGGTGTTTTTCTTTCTGGCTTACTTCACTCTGTATAATAGGCTCCAGTTTCATCCACTTCATTAGAACTGATTCAAATGTATTCTTTTTAATGCCTGAGTAATACTCCATTGTGTACATGTACCACCGCTTTCTTATCCATTCATCTGCTGATGGACATCTAGGTTGCTTCCATGTCCTGGCTATTATAAACAGTGCTGCGATGAACATTGGGGTACATGTGTCTCTTTCAGTTCTGGTTTCCTCAGTGTGTATGCCCAGCAGTGGGATTGCTGTATCATAAGGCAGTTATATTTCCAGTTGTTTAAGCCATCTCCACACTGTTCTCCATAGTGGCTGTACTAGTTTGCATTCCCACCAACAGTGTAAGAGGGTTCCCTTTTCTCCACACCCTCTCCAGCATTATTGCTTGTAGACTTTTGGATCGCAGCCATTCTGACTGGCGTGAAATGGTAGCTCATAGTGGTTTTGATTTGCATTTCTCTGATAATGAGTGATGTTGAGCATCTTTTCATGTGTTTGTTAGCCATCTGTATGTCTTCTTTGGAGAAATGTCTATTTAGTTCTTTGGCCCATTTTTTGATTGGGTCATTTATTTTTCTGGAATTGAGCTGTAGGAGTTGCTTGTATATTTTTGAGATTTGTTGTTTGTCAGTTGCTTCATTTGCTATTATTTTCTCCCATTCTGAAGGCTATATTTCACCTTGCTTATAGTTTCCTTTGATGTGCAGAAACTTTTAAGTTTAATTAGGTCCCATTTATTTTTGCTTTTATTTCCAATATTCTGGGAGGTGGGTCATAGAGGATCCTGCTGTGGTGTATGTTGGAGAGTGTTTTGCCTACGTTCTCCTCTAGAAGTTTTATAGTTTCTGGTCTTATGTTTAGATCTTTAATCCATTTTGAGTTTATTTTGTGTATGATGTTAGAAAGTGCTCTAGTTTCATTCTTTTACAAGTGGTTGACCAGTTTTCCCAGCACCACTTGTTAGAGAGATTGGCTTTAATCCATTGTGTATTCTTGCCTCCTTTGTCAAAGATAAGGTGTCCATATGTGCATGGATTTATCTCTGGGCTTTCTATTTTGTTGCATTGATCTATATTTCTGTCTTTGTGCCAGTACCATACTGTCTTGATGACTGTGGCTTTGTAGTAGAGCCTGAAGTCAGGCAGGTTGATTCCTCCAGTTCCATTCTTCTTTCTCAAGATAGCTTTGGCTATTTGAGGTTTTTTGTATTTCCATACAAATTGTGAAATTATTTGTTCTAGCTCTGTGAAGAATACCATTGGTAGCTTGTTAGGGATTGCATTGAATCTATAAATTGCTTTGGGTAGTATATTCATTTTCACTATATTGATTCTTCCAATCCATGAACATGGTATATTTCTCCATCTATTAGTGTCCTCTTTGATTTCTTTCACCAGTGTTTGTAGTTTTCTATATATAGGTCTTTAGTTTCTTTAGGTCGATATAATCCTAAGTATTTTATTCTTTCCATTGCAATGGTGAATGGAATTGTTTCCTTAATTTGCCTATTTTCTCATTATTAGTGTATAGGAATGCAAGGGATTTCTGTGTCTTGATTTTATATCCTGCAACTTTACTATATTCATTGATTAGTTCTAGTAATTTTCTGGTGGAGTCTTTAGGGTTTTCTATGTAGAGGATCATGTCATCTGCAAACAGTGAGAGTTTTACTTCATTTCCAATTTGGATTCCTTTTATTTCTTTTTCTGCTATGATTGCTGTGGCCAAAACTTCCAAGACTATGTTGAATAGTAATGGTGAAAGTGGGCACCCTTGTCTTGTTCCTGACTTTAGATGAAATGCTTTCAATTTTTCACCATTGAGGATAATGTTTGCTGTGGGTTTGTCATGTATAGCTTTTATTATGTTGAGGTCTGTTCCTTCTATTCCTGCTTTCTGGAGAGTTTTTAATCATAAATGGATGTTGAATTTTGTCAAAGGCTTTCTCTGCGTCTACTGAGATAATCATATGGTTTTTATTTTTCAATTTGTTAATGTGGTGTATTACATTGATTGATTTGTGGATATTGAAGAATCCTTGCATCCCTGGGGTAAAGCCCACTTGGTCATGGTGTATGATCTTTTTAATGTGTTGTTGGATTCTTATTGCTAGAATTTTGTTAAGGATTTTTGCATCTATGTTCATCAGTGATATTGGCCTGTAGTTTTCTTTTTTTGTGGGATCTTTGTCAGGTTTTGGTATTAGGGTGATGGTGGTCTCATAGAATGAGTTTGGAAGTTTACCTTTCTCTGCAATTTTCTGGAAGAGTTTGAGTAGGATAGGTGTTAGCTCTTCTCTAAATTTTTGGTAGAATTCAGCTGTGAAGCCATCTGGACCTGGGCTTTTGTTTGCTGGAAGATTTCTGATTACAGTTTCAATTTCCATGCTTGTGATGGGCCTGTTAAGATTTTCTATTTCTTCCTGGTTCAGTTTTGGAAAGTTGTACTTTTCTAAGAATTTGTCCATTTCTTCCACGTTGTCCATTTTTTTGCCATATAATTGCTGATAGTTGTCTCTTATGATCCTTTGTATTTCTTTGTTGTCTGTTGTGATCTCTCCATTTTCATTTCTAATTTTATTGATTTGATTTTTCTCCCTTTGTTTCTTGATGAGTCTGGCTAATGGTTTGTCAATTTTATTTATCCTTTCAAAGAACCAGCTTTTGGCTTTGTTGATTTTTGCTATGGTCTCTTTTGTTTCTTTTGCATTTATTTCTGCCCTAATTTTTAAGATTTCTTTCCTTCTACTAACCCTGGGGTTCTTCATTTCTTCCTTTTCTAGTTGCTTTAGGTGTAGAGTTAGATTATTTATTTGACTTTTTTCATGTTTCTTGAGGTATGCCTGTATTGCTATGAACTTTTCCCTTAGGGCTGCTTTTACCGTGTCCCACAGGTTTTGGGTTGTTGTGTTTTCATTTTCATTCGTTTCTATGCAGATTTTGATTTCTTTTTTGATTTCTTCTGTGATTTGTTGGTTATTCAGCAGCGTGTTGTTCAGCCTCCATATGTTAGAATTTTTAATAGTTTTTCTCCTGTAATTGAGATCTAATCTTATTGCATTGTGGTCAGAAAAGATGCTTGGAATGATTTCAATTTTTCTGAATTTACCAAGGCTAGATTTATGGCCCAGGATGTGATCTATCCTAGAGAAGGTTCTGTGTGCTCTTGAGAAAAAAGGTGAAATTCATTGTTTTGGGATGAAATGTCCTATAGATATCAATTAGGTCTAACTGGTCTATTGTATCATTTAAAGTTTGTGTTTCCTTGTTAATATTCTGTTTAGTTGATCTATCCATAGGTGTGAATGGGGTATTAAAGTCTCCCACTATTACTGTGTTATTGTTAATTTCTCCTTTCAAACTTGTTAGTATTTGTCTTACATATTGCGGTGCTCCTATGTTGGGTGCATATATATTTATAATTGTTATATCTTCTTCTTGGATTGATCCTTTGATCATTATGTAGTGACCGTTGTCTCTTTTCACAGCCTTTGTTTTAAAGTCTATTTTATCTGATATGAGTATTGCTACTCCTGCTTTCTTTTGGTCCCTATTTGCATGGAAAATCTTTTTCCAGCCCTTCACTTTCAGTCTGTATGTGTCCCGTTTTGAGGTGGGTCTCTTGTAGACAACATATGTAGGGGTCTTGTTTTTGTATCCATTAGCCAGTCTTTGTCTTTTGGTTGGGGCATTCAACCCATTTACATTTAAGGTAATTATTGATAAGTATGATCCCGTTGCCATTTACTTTATTGTTTTGGGTTTGAATTTATACACCAGTTTTTGTGTTTCCTGTCTAGAGAATATCCTTTAGTATTTGTTGGAGAGCTGGTTTGGTGGTGCTGAATTCTCTCAGCTTTTGCTTGTCTGTAAAGCTTTTGATTTCTCCTTCATATTTGAATGAGATCCTTGCTGGGTACAATAATCTGGGCTGTAGGTTATTTTCTTTCATCACTTTAAATATGTCTTGCCATTCCCTCCTGGCTTGGAGAGTTTCTATTGAAAGATCAGCTGTTATCCTTATGGAAATTCCCTTGTGTGTTATTTGTTGTTTTTCCCTTGCTGCTTTTAATATTTGTTCTTTGTGTTTGATCTTTGTTAATTTGATTAATATGGGTCTTGGGGTGTTTTGCCTTGGGTTTATCCTGTTTGGGACTCTCTGGGTTTCTTGGACTTGACTGATTATTTCCTTCCCCATTTTAGGGAAGTTTTCAACTATTATCTCCTCAAGTATTTTCTCATGGTCTTTCTTTTTGTCTTCTTCTTCTGGGACCCTTATGATTTGAATGTTGTAGCGTTTAATATTGTCCTGGAGGTTTCTGAGATTGTCCTCATTTCTTTTAATTCGTTTTTCTTTTTTCCTCTCTGATTCATTTATTTCTACCATTCTATCTTCTAATTCACTAATCCTATCTTCTGCCTCTGTTATTCTACTCTTTGTTGCCTCCAGAGTGTTTTTGATATCATTTATTGCATTATTCATTATATACTGACTCTTTTTTATTTCTTCTAGGTCCTTATTAAACCTTTCTTACATCTTCTCCATCCTTGTCTCCAGGCTATTTATCTGTGATTCCATTTTGATTTCAAGATTTTGGATCAATTTCACTATCATTATTCGGAATTCTTTATCAGGTAGATTCCCTATCACTTCCTCTTTTGTTTGGTTTGGTGGGCATTTATCCTGTTCCTTTACCTGCTGGGTATTCCTCTGTCTCTTCATCTTGTTTAAATTGCTGAGTTTGGGGTGTCCTTTCTGTATTCTGGCAGTTTGTGGAGTTCTCTTTATTGTGGCATTTCCTCGCTGTGTGTGGGTTTGTACAAGTGGCTTGTCAAGGTTTCTTGGTTAGGGAAGCTTGTGTCGGTGATCTGGTGGGTGGAGCTGGATTTCTTCTCTCTGGAGTGCAATGAAGTGTCCAGTAATGAGTTATGAGATGTCTATGGTTTTGGGATGACTTTAGGCAGCCTGTATATTGAAGCTCAGGGCTGTGTTCCTGTGTTGCTGGAGAATTTGCTTGGTATGTCTTGCCCTGGAACTTGTTGGCCCTTGTGTGGTGCTTGGTTTCAGTGTAGGTATGGAGGCATTTGATGAGCTCCTGTCAATTAATGTTCCCTGGAGTCAGGGTTTGGACTTAAGCCTCCTGCTTCCAGTTATCGGTCTTATTTTTACAGTAGTCTCAAAACTTCTCCTTCTATACAGCACCATTGATAAAACATCTAAGTTAAAGATGAAAAGTTTCTCCACCGTGAGGGTCACCCAGAGAGGTTCACAGCGTTACAAGGAGAAGAGAAGAGGGAGGAGAGAGTTAGAGGTGACCCGAATGAGATGAGGTGGAATCAATAGAGGAGAGAGCGGGCTAACCAGTAATCACTTCCTTATATGCACTCCACAACTGGACTGCTCAGAGATGTTCATGGAGTTATACAGAGAAGAGAAGAGGGAGGAAGGAGACAGAACTGGCCAGGAGGATAAAAGGATGAGAAGGAGAGAGACAGATCTAGCCAGTTATCAGTTCCCTAAGTATTCTCCACCATCAGAAACACACAGAAATTCACAGAGTTGGACAGAGTAGAGAAGGGTTAGGGAGGAGACACAGGCGACCTGGTGGAAAAAAAGGAGGGTCTAAAGAGGGAGAGAGCAGTCAAGCCAGTAATCTCTCTCCCTAGTAAAAAATGGGTACTGAAGATTGGGTTCTTAAAGGTACAAAATTGGTAACAAATACCTAAAAGCAAAAATTAAAAATCTAGAGTAGAGTTTGGAATTTCAAAAATACAATGTTAAAGAAAAGAAGAAGAAAAAGAAAGAGAAAGAGAAAAAAAACAAAACAAAGTCACAAAAATTATAAAGAAGATATAGGTACAAAATTGATAACAAATACCAAAAAGTATAAATTAAAAATCTAGAGTAGAGTTTGGAATTTCAGAATATAATGTTAAAAAAAAAGTTGAAGAGAAAGAAAGAGAGAAAAAAAAGTCACAAAAGTTTAAAAAAATGTATATATAGGTAGAAAATTGATAACAAATACCAAAAAGCTAAAATTAAAAATCTAGAGCAGAGTTTGGAATTTCAAAATGCAATGTTAAAGAAAATAAGAAAAAAAAAAAAAAAAAACAAGGTCACAGAAGTTATAAAAAATATATATATATATATGAAGTTTGCTTTTTAAAAAAAAAAAAAATCTTTTTTTTTTTTAAAGTAATAGTAGGTTATAAAAGTGAAAATTAAAGAAGTAATAGAGGACTTAATTTTTTTTTTTTTAATTTTTAAACAAAGAAAGAAAGAATGATCCTAAAAATAGTAAAAATATATATAGGACTTTCTCTGATGTTGTTGTGGGTATTGTGGGTTCAGTTCATTTTCGGCTAGTTCCTTGTTCTGGCTTATATTTCTCAAGATCTATAGGCCCCTTCCTATGTAGTCGATACTAACCACGGGGTTTTAATCTATTGCCTGTCGCTTCCAAGACGGTTCCCTCTGTTATAGCTTCTTCTGTTTGCTGGTGTCTTCAGTGTCTGATTTCCACCCTGATACAAAGGGGGCAGTGGTGGACACTTTTTTTTTTTTAAGGCTCACTTGTTCAGTCATGCTGTGGGGAGGGAGGGACGGTGCAAATAAATAAGACTGGTGTGTGCTCGCAGTGCCTCAGCCACACTGGGCCTGCCCCCGCTCACGGCGCATGTAGCCTCCCTGACCCCACTGCTCAGGCTCTAGGTTGCTCCGCCAGGAATCATCTGCGGCCGGCCCTGGGCTGCTTGCACCTCCCAGGTCTAAGCCGCTCAGGTTCAGGCACTCAGGTAGTCCTCAGAGGCACAGACTTGGTTGGGCCTGCATTTTGTGCCCTTCCCAGGTCCGAGCAGCTCAGACAAGAAAGACAGGACATATACTTGTCTTTCAATGATGAGGTGTTTGGCAAGTGCGGTTGCTGCGACTTATCGCCTCCCCACCGCTCGGTTATCTGGGTGTACAACCAGCACACCTTCTCAGGCGGATGTTGACCGTCCAGAACCCCAAGAAGTTTTAGTTAGCAAAGAAGCCTGCTTACAGTTTTGTAGATAATGTCTCTCTGGGGCTGCGATTGCCCCCTTCCAGCTCTGGCTGCCTGTCACCAGATGGGGATGGTCTGCAGCTGGTTATCTCTGTACAGTCCTTTGTTCTGTGCACGGGCCTGGTGGTGTCTTAGGTTAGGGCTGGCTTTTCACGTGGTAGATATCCCACAGTCTGGTTTGCTAGCCCAAATTATTTCGCTCAGATAGCGCTCGGGGTATTAAGGCCAGATCCTACTCTAAGCGATGCAGCCCGCGCCGCGCCTCCCTGCCCAGCCCCCGCTTGCTAATGGAGGATGCAGGTGTCTGCGCTGCTTCTCCGCTGGGGGAGTTACCATAGGGCTCGTAATCTGTGGGTTTTAATTGTTTGTTTATTTTTCCTCCCTGTTTTGTTGCCCTCTGTGCTTCCAAGGCTTGGCACAGACTCGGCAGTGAGAATGTTTCCTGGTGTTTGGAAACTTCTCTCTTTTTAAGACTCCCTTCCCGGGACGGAGCTCCATCCCTCCCTCTTTTGTCTCTTTTTTTTGTCTTTTATATTTTTTCCTAACTCCTTTAGAAGACAATGGGTTGCTTTTCTGGGTGCCTGATGTCCTCTGCCGGCATTCAGAAGTTGTTTTGTGGAATTTACTCGGTGTTTAAATGATCTTTTGATGAATTTGTGGGGGAGAAAGTGTTCTCCCTGTCTTATTCCTCTGCCGTCTTAGCTCCTCCCCCCATGCTCCAGTATTCTTGCCTAGAGAACCCCCCTGACAGAGAAGCCTGGCAGGCCACAGTCTACAGGGCCACAAAATGTTGGACACTATCAAAGTGACCCTGTATACATAGACAGTCTTTTCTTTTTGCCTGTGGCAGCTCTTCCCCCATTAGAGTTGAGTGTGAAGGTGGCGCAGCTGCTTGGCTAGCAGGGACCCTGGTGGCACAAAGTGTGTTGGGATACAGACTGCCTCTGCCCCAGGAGTTATGACCCTATCAGGGTCTTTTTTAGACCCTCTTGTAGCTGACAATCAGAAGGCCTCTTTGGTCAGCTTTCTCCATAGCTCTGCCTTTTCAGGCACTTAGAGGGCTCCCTTGCCTGGGGTCCTTCTCTGTTGTTCAGAGCATCAGGCACATAGAGGGCCTCCCCTGGCTAGGGTCCTACTTTGTAGATAAGTGCATCAGGCACTTAAAGGGGCACCTTGGGTGGGGTTCTACTCTGTAGTTCAGTGTGTCAAGCGTTTGATGGACCAGCCTCTCTGTTGTTCGTCTGTTGATGCTGGCCTGTGGGAATAGAGAGGCTATAGTGATGGCCTCACCCCCTACACGTGACTCTGCAGTATTGCCTTGCTTCCATGCTGCCCAGCTATCCCACTACAATCTCCTCCCTCACATCCCCTTGATCAATCTCTCCACAGTCAACAGCAGCCCTCAGCCTGGAATTGCTCTACAGTCTGTAAACTCCAGCTCCCAGCTGCTGTGCATTCCAGGGGACCAGCATTCCTATATGGGGTATGTATGACTACAGCAAGGAATGTCTGATTCTCATTGCATTTAGACTGCCACAGATCAGCTGTTTCACTCTCAGCCTTAAATGTTTCTGCTCTGACTCAGACAGTTGCCCTAATGTAGAGATTGGATGCCTGCTTCAGTTCTCCCACCTGCTGATGGCAGGTCAAGTCCTACTAACACTCCTGCTTTTTCCCCTAGTTCCTTTGATCTACCAAGTTTTGCATGATTCTGTATATTCTTTTCCACTGCTCAGGTACTCCTGTCCACTCCCAGCTGGTGTTCTGCATGTACGTCTGTGTGTGAAGGTGTATTCTTAATGTATCTATGGAGAAAGATGTATTCCATGTCCACCTACTCCTTTGCCATCTTGCTCTCCCCTGCAAAGAGATTCTTTATGAAATACAAAGATCAATAATTTTGTTTAAAGGATACAGTTATTAGATTAAATAACATTAATAAACCATAAACCTAATTAGATATTTCTTTAAATGCATGTAGCCACAGGTTTGTGTCCAAAGTTTCCAATATTCATGATTAGATTTTAGAGGGAGGGATTTTAGAAAAGGAGCCTAGATGAAATTATGGAATGGGAAAATTCAAAGAAAGTTGCTACTGAAATCAGGATGGAATTTGAGGACTGTCCCTGACACCCAATAGCCATGTGCTCTCAGACAGTTTGTTGCCATTCCAACTTTTTGTTTCATTCTCTGAAAAGTGAATTTGGTCATTTAGAACTTCTAACCTTAATGAGCTTATAAGTGATACTCATTAAAATCTTAACACAATGCAGAAGTTAAATACATCATAGCTCATTTTGTTTTTCTGCTGAAATACAGGGAAATATTGAAATGTAAACTAATATTTGAAAATAACTGAGTATTCGCAATCATTGAGGTCATTACTTTTAGATGGTTTTGTTAGTTATGTCCTTGTGCTATGTGTATTATGTACTAAGTTACTGCAGTCGTGTCTGACTCTTTGCAACCCCAACAGGCTCCTGTGTTCATGGGATTCTTCAGGCAAGAATACTGGAATGGGTTTCCATTCCTCCTCTGGGCCATCTTCCTGACTCAGGAATCAAACCTATGTCTCTTAAATCTCCTGCATTAGCAGGCAGGTTCTTTACTACTAGCACCACCTGGGAAGTTATGTCCTTAGTGTCTTCTTTTTTAATATAAATTTATTTATTTTAATTGGAGGCTAATTACTTTACAATATTGTATTGGTTTTGATTCTGTGCTTTTCGTGTGTGTGTGTGTATGTACACACTTTCACTAAGTCGCTTCAGTTGTGTCCAACACTTTGCGACCTACGAGCTGTGGTCCAGAGAATACTGGAGTGGCTTGCCATTTCCTGCTTCAGAGGATCTTCCTGACCCAGGGATTGAATCTATATCTCCTGTGCTTTCTACGTTGGCAGGCACGTTCTTTACCACTAGTGCCACCTGGGAAGCCCAGTGCTTTTCATCTTTCCATCAGTGGATCGCTTTCCTTTAAGATACAGGTTTGGCCCTATTGCCAACAGGAAAACACCTGTCCTTCAGAAGAATTTCAGGAAATTTGGGAACAGTATCAAATCAAACATTTTGCTTTCTTCTGAATTTGTATTCTAGTTCTTGGAACTCACCCTTATCTTCCTCCTAAGGGCAATTTAACCTAGTTGTTAGGAGCAGGGTCTCTGAGTAATGTGATTAATTTTAGGATATACTCTTGAGGCACAAAGAGGGCAAATGAGTTGAAAATAGATCTTGGGAGACAATTAGAAAATAACTAGCCTGATTTTGCTATATTCCTTCAGTTTTTTTTTTTTATAGGAAAATAAAACTGATCCAAAACAGCAAAAACATGATGTATCTATATTTCAACAAGGCTTTCCAAAATATTTCTCATTAGCAGAAGGATATTCTGACATAAACAACATGCAGATAGATTTTATAAGAGATTCCTAAACTTATTATTTATTCCCTAAGCCAATATATTCTTGTGCAGATTGAAGAAAATGACAAGAGTATTTTCTACTTCCATTGATTTAAATAAATAAATTGAGACACTCTTTTAGGATGCCTGAAGTGAAATAGAATAGAACTCTGCCTGTTTCTCTATATTTGACTTATTTATCAATGAACCTGAATGAGAAAATAAATGTATGCTTCTGACAGTTTTAGGACATATGAACTAACTGGTATTATAAAACTACAAAATCCCACCATGATGAAAGTAGTCAAATGGAGATTTAATGGAGATTTTATTTATATGTTTATTTTTAATATTTATTATGTGTTAATTTATGTGAGTAGAATTTATTTTTGACATATATACATGCACACTCATACCCACCCCACACCTACCTTCCTGTGAAGTTTTCTTTCTTTAATATTTACTTATTAATTTGTCTGTAATGGGTCTTAGTTACAGCATTTAGGAATCTTTATTTGTGGCATGCAAACTCTTAGTTGCAGTATGCGGAAACTATTTTCCTGACCAGGGATGGAATACAGGCCTCTGCACTGGGAGCACAAAGTCTTAGCCACTGGACTACCTGGGAAATCTCCACCACCCTTCACTTCCCAAAAGTTTTGAAAAGTAAACTGCAGAAAGCAAGAGTGGAGAGATCAATTAATGAATTATTACATGTGATTATAGACTTGAGGTCTTCAGTTGCTTGTATATTCTGTTGGGCCCTAAGTGTGGTAAAACCATCAGAAAGTAGTCTTGTATTGCCCCATATAGTGTGTTGATGAAATACAATAGTACACAAAAATTAAAATATATACTTCTCAAATTTCATCAACCTTATTTAGTCCTCTTCCCCTTGTGTCAGTTGTTCCAAAAGGCATTGGCATTATTTGGAATATTGCACAGTTAAGACTGAAAAATTGTGATTAGTTTCTGTGTAGTACATTATCTCCATCCTTGGAAATTTTTAGATTTCTTTAATACTTTGTCAATTAGCATACTTTTGTTTTCACACTATTCACATGAAGTCAGATGAAATTAACTTCCTTTTATGCAGGAGAAAACTGACATATACTACAAGATTGAATGACTTTCCCAGGGTCATAGCTACTTAATATAAAATGTGACCAGAATTTATTTTTTGACATTCACTCTGAATTTCCCTTATAAATATATCATAGTGCATGGCATTTTGCTTCCTACGATGTTAATATGGATTTTCTATTTCCTTAGCATAAAATAAAGTTTCTGCCTACATTCTCTAACAACTTTTAGTTTATAGAAATAAATTCCATGTGAAAAAGATCAGATAGTATATGAAATCTAGTTCTGCCTATTTTAATATTCAGTTTTTTTAAGAGTTATTATGTGTAGAAGCTAAAAACATGTCCTGAGTATTTTAGATTTGTTCAATTTACCATTTAGGGTAAATATTTTAAAATTTTTTAAATTTAAATTTTTAAAATTAAAAAAAACACCTAAATAATTTTTAAGTTATTCAGAAAAGTTAACAATGTAAATTAAACAAATTTTGGTATTATATAAACCAATAAAATGTTGTGGTTGCATCATCTGCCAAGTATATGTCCTTTTTCTTTGATGTTATCACAAAATGATAGTTGTAAACATTTTTGTCAAGTGTATGTTGCATCCACAAGAAGATGCCTTGTCAAGACAGCTATATGAAAAGTTAATGAATCACATAGTCCTACCTAGACCATAATATCATGTTCTAGTCATTTCTCAATAATACATTTACCATTCATGTTATGTACAATTTTAAAATCTAGTGACATATAAAATGTGACATAAAAATAAATGACATCATTTCTCAATAATACATTTACCATTCATGTTATGTACAATTTTAAAATCTAGTGATATATAAAATGTGACATAAAATAAATGACATATTTATTAATAAAATAAAAACAATCTACTATCCTTCATTTCACAATACACATAGAAAAAATCAGACAACACTTACAATTTAACTCTTGACAACTTGATCTGAGCTGATAATCGTAAAGTTTACTCCTTAAAGCCATACCATATTTTCTCATAATTTTCATTTGTTTATATTAATCATGAGTCACTAATAAAAATAATACAATAAAATAAAGTTTTAGGTTAAAAAATAATGATGATAATTCACAGAAAAGATTTTATTCAAGTGACTTTGGACACCTATTTTGTTGTTTTGTCTGGGCTGGTCTTTTAATTTTCTGAGAATTACTGCTGTCTCCATCCATATGATTATCATGGAAAGAACAATTTTTAAAAATATGATCCTCCCCTTATAAATAAACTTGACATTAAATAGCAGGAATCTGATCTAGGTTCTGCAAATCAATTTCTTGGAATTTTAGAACTTGAAATATTGTTGAATCTTTAAACATTCAGACATAATATAGTGTCAGTTAGTGTTCAGTTTGTTGTTCTTTAGTCGCTGAGTCAAGTCCAACTCTTTACTGACTCCTGGCACTATAGCCCACCAGGCTCCTTTGTCCATGGCATTTTCCTGGCAAGAATAGTGGAGCGGGTTCCATTTCCTACTCCAGGGGATCTTCCTGACCCAGAGATCAAACCTGTGTCTCCTGCATTGCAGGCAGATTCTTTACCACTGAGCCACCAGAGACCCAAGTGTTAAATTAGATTTGATTATAAATAAAGGGGCTTCTCTGGTGACTCAAATAGTAGTCTACTTGCAGTGCAAGAGACCCAGGTTTGATCCCTGGGTTGGGAAGATCCCCTAGAGAAGGGAATGGCAACCCACCCCAGTATTTTTACCTGGAGAACCCCATGGACAGAGGAACCTGGTGGGCTACAGTTCATAGGCTTACAAAGAGTTGGACATGACTGAATGGCTAACACTTTTGCTTTTAACGGTGATTTAAGTGAGTAGAAGATTACTTGAAAGTGAAAGAGCTTTTCAGAAACTTATTTATCTCTCATATTAAAGAAATACTGAGGTAGGTACTCCTCTATCGGTTTAGTGAAACCATAATCACCAGGTCACTAGGTTCCTTCTGTATTTTTCACTCTGCCATCCTGAACACTAATTTCCATCTTTTGTGGGTGTTATCACCCAATATGACTGCTGGCACTCTAGCTGTCGCATTTTCCCTTTAGTCAATAGACAGGAACGATGAAGGAAAACATCAAATGCTAACTTAGGGTTTCCTCTTGAATAAATTTTACCTCTTTGGCCACCACTGTGGGAAAAGAGGCTAGAAAATATGACCTTTATTCTGTGAGGCAGGGTGGGTCATCTATATATCACAGTTGTATTATCAATAAAGTTGGGAATAAATGGTATTGTTCCAGTCAGTAGTGACCCACATCATAAAAGTGAGGCTTAGAGGATGGTGGTGTTTGTGTTCTGTCAGTGAACTGGAGAATAGAAAAGACTATTTAAGAAAAAGTAAGGCAGACATTTAAGGAACAATGTGTGAGAAAAAGTGATCAGCCTGCTCTCTACAGCAGCCCCTTCCTGGCTGCATCCCTGCCCAATATCACTCCCCAGTAAAAAAAAGTGGGAGGCCTATAATTCAAGCCCACCATTGAGTCCCCATTCTGTACTTTATTAGCTATCATTTTTGTCCTCTTCAAATTCTTATATGTCAAAAGAAAATAATAATCCCATGCCATAAGATTTTTTTCCCTAAAACTAAAAGACAATACATCAATATTTGTGAATTATAATGTACTATAAAAGGAAAGTTTAAACTGTTTTGATGGTAATATTAGTTAACCCCAGAATATGACAGTGCTTTGAGAATTAAAGAAGTTTACATCAGGATTGATTCTAAATTAAGAAAATTAAAAGTGCTACCCACTATTTGATTCAATCTAGATTTAGTCAGGAGATGACAAAAAATTAAGGAAAAGTCAGAAGGAATAAAATTCTTGACATGGCAGTGTTACAGGACTTTGGTTATGAAACGGTTGTCCAACATGGTCCAGTTTTGTGTAATTGTATTTGTTCCATCTCACAGCAGGAGTCTTGGATGACTTTCATCTCCAGATCTCCATGAAATTTCAGTTGACCAGGCTCCCTACATGGTTTTTCATTTGACCTTAAGCTCTAAGAAGCAGGAATCCACCTGCAATTCAGGAGACCCCAGTTTGATTCCTGGGTCAGGAAGATCTGCTGGAGAAGGGATAGGCTACCCACTCCAGTATTCTTTGGCTTCTTTTGTGGCTCAACTGGTAAAAAATCTGCCTGCAATGTGGGAGACCTGGGTTTGATCCCTGGGTTGGGAAGATCTCCTGGAGAAGGCAAAGGCTACCCACTCCAGTCTTCTGGCCTGGAGAATTCCATGGACTCTAACAGTCTATGGGGTCTCAAACAGTGAGACACGACTGAGTGACTTTCACTTCACTAAGCTCTAAGAAGCAAAGCAATCTTCATTGACTCATTTGCTTTTATTCCTAAATTGGAAATATTTTTGTATTCTGTTACAGAATGATGCAACCATTTTTATCTATCCATCTATCACTTATTCTTCTATCTTTCCTTCTTTAATTACACAATCATTTGATAAACACTGAATATGCATTAGATATTGTTAGAAAGCCAGTGATATATAGGGTATCATGTCCACATTAAAAATATTGTACTCTAAGATTTGAGACAGCATGTGTATGTAATACATACTGAAGTCATAGAGCACAACAAACTACTGCTGAAATTTCCTGACAATAAGGGTTACAAAAAAAATGAGACTAGCTATACCATTTGACATATAACTATGTATATATAATCTTGATATAAAGGGTTATTTTTCACTATTTTTATTTAACCATTAGGTAGTGATCTTTTTGAGAAGCACTATTGCATTCAAATTGATCTCCCAAAATAATTTCTTCATCTTTGATCTCAATCAAGTTCCATACTTTCAAAGTTTGTTTTCTCCTGATCTCCTATTGTCCTTTAGCATTCTGCAACATATTCAATCTAAATATGTTATCCTACGTGGCAGACCCTCACTCTGACTTCTCTATGTGATTATTACATCATCATATTCTCAGTTAATTAGACCAAATAAATCAGAATCATTGGTAACAAACATTCTCTTTCTTTGGTTCGGCATTCCTTTGTTTCATCATTTTCCTTCTTGCTCTCTCTCATACAACTATTCCTTTCTTTCCTTTTTCACATCAACTATCTTTGGCAGTATATGGAACACTTTAGCTCATTATTCAGGTTTGGTTTTGATGCTAAATACCCTTTATACAATTATCTAGATCACTAAATACCCACTATATCTTGTGCTGCTCAGGGCTATGTGTGGAAGAATGGCGGGCTTAAAAGAATGTTTGGAAGGAAACTCTGATATCGGGCTTGACCTGCCACAGTTGGTGGATCACATGGGAAACAAAGACACTGCCGGAGTAGATCAGTGGACCAACAAAGGAGGACCCATTGCATAGAAGCAGCTGGAAACATTCCCAAGCCGCCTCATCAAACACCTTGCCCCTGTAGATACACATACATAGATGAGCTCCATCCGCATGGACTCCACAACCCAACTGTGAACCTAGTTTCCACATCTCTGTCTTTTGAAGACAGCTTTGTCCTATTGACGGTCAACATTCACCTTCCTCTTTTGAGAAGCATTTTTCCATTATGTGTTCATAATATCAATGCCAATAAATGAATGATATTTATGTAGCAAAAAAAAAAAAAAAAAAAGCCATAAGAGTTATGGCTTATCCAAATGTGGGAGGTGCTGGATAGTACAGAACTGCAAGGCTATAGCTGGATAATTGGAAGAACTACCATGGTTTTCCAAAAGAGGTTGATTCTGCCTTACTTCCATTTGCTAAATTATACACAAGGTCATCTTATCAGCAAACTCTGTACCAGGACAAAACTATGAAGGGAATGCTTTCCCATACTGCTTGTGAGAGTAAATCTTCATTCTACCATTTTGGGAGAAAAATGTTGGCATTATGTACTAATAAATAGTGTATATTCAAATTTGAAATGTCAGACAACTATGGAAATGAAAAGAGTATATCTATGTCAGTGCCATATGTACATCTAATAAATAATTTTGAGAAAAATAGCCATGCACTAAGAATACTTCTTGAATGATTCTGTTTATACACATACCCCAGAATAAAAACAGATGAAACATAACTATGGGGTCAGCAAGGCAATTTAGGGAGTAAATTTTAAATGAAAAAAGGAGGAATGATGGGTGGAAAAATTAAAGTGACTTTAAAATTTTAGTAGGGGAAAGAGGAAACTGCAAGTAGAAAAGGATTTGGGAAGATGCTGGAAATATTCTACTTCTTGTCCCTGGTGGAAGTAATATGGGTATTCACTTTGAGATAAATCATACTGTGTATTTTTGTTTAGATGTGTTATGCTTTTCAATAAAGAAGCAGTTTTGTGAAACTCTAATACCTAGAGATAAATTCTCTATTTAAATTTTCTTCCCAGAGTATAAAAATAAAAAAGGATGGTACAAAAATGGAGCACTCATCAAGGCAGTGACAAAATGTTAAGGATATTCAGATAACAGAAGCAATAGATGTACTGTTCAATCTATTGTGTTACCATGGTTATGTTTACAAAACTACATGCTCGGTCCCTACTGAAGTAAAATAATGTAAAAACTGCTTATCTAAAAGCCAAAGTCAAAATTTCCTTCTCTTCCTGTGAGCATGGACTCTTTCTAATAGGAAATGGCAGAGGAAATACTCAGGACATCTCATACTTTGAAACTTATACCAGTTTTAAAAATTATTGAGAGGGTTATTTATTGCTATAGAAAAATAAATGCTTAAAAAGTTACCATTTTTAAAGTGAAAGTCATATAAAAAGGAGGGAAATGTGAAGAGATATATTACAAAATTGTCAGGTAATAGGTTGCATACCAAGTCTAAAAAGAAGGAAATGCAGGAAGCTGTACTTCAGAATTTCTACTTCATTAATTTTCTGTTCTAAAGCTATAAATCTCTAGTTCTGTAGCAGTTTTGGAAATTTCTTTATAAAGATTAGATTTCATGGTTTCATATCCATAAAACATAACTTTATATCCAGTTTTATAAGAAGTCTGTGTAGAATGAAATCCATTTAATGTAGTAAGAATTCTTACTACCACATGTAGTATGAATGCTTTTTCTATGAAAATGATTTCAAATTTCAAACCATGCAACTCATAGTGAACATCATTGAGATCAATGCCTATGCCAGCATACATCAAGGATGTAATCAATATAAACAGTTCATGGTTGACATTTTGTTAAATATGGTAGCCACATTAGTGAGCATTCTGTCAATGGATGACCAACTGCACTGAAAGTTGAATCAGATATTTGTTTTACCAAATGTATATAGCAAAGTCTTTCAGTTAGATACCCAATAAATTTATAAATTTTAAAAATTTCTTACATTATACAGTAAGGATCTACTTGACCCCATAAATAATTCATTAATTTTATTTCTTACTCTTTAATATGTAACTACCAATCACCCTTAATAATTACCATATCCCTCCTCCCTCCTCAGCAGACTATCTGTCCCTAATTACTTTTAACTATTTTTTGCTTAAGAATATTATATATTTTTAAGATTTTTTTTGTTGTCTCTTGTATGATCCAAAGTCCCAGAAGGAAACAGATGGCATACTCCAAAATGAAGTAATTAAGAAGAGTTTTAATAAAGCAGCTAATTATAAAGTTGTGGGTGAAGTGAAGAGAACCATTATGGAAAGGTGCAGTAACCCCAGGCTAGTGAACTTGAATCAGCAAGGGAGAGGAGTGTTTCCTGCAAATACAAGAGAACTATGTCCAGGAGTTGTGATGTTCCCTAGAGACAGTGAATGAATCTAAGTGAAAGATGCCCTGGCTGTATTGTCGCCCACCCTGTGTTCTGCCAATGCCTCCCACTAGCTGAAGCTAACTGTAACCAGAAGGCAAAGGAGCCTACTTGTACTGTTCATAAAGATGAAATATTTTGCTAAGCAGAGAAGGATGAAGCAAACAGAAAATATCCATCATGTATGCCTGAATTAACATGAGAAAGACCTCATATTTGTGTTATGGCACATTATAATGATTTGCAGGCTCATTTATATTTTCTTTTGAAGTTTTTTCCTGATGAATTGTCCTGTAATCTTAATTTTTGTGCATTATTAACTCTATAACCTATACATTTTGTTTTTAAATCAAAAACACTATGAGTTCAGAAACCCTATTAGCTTACTAGTTTAGGTTTTTCCACACATTTGGAGTCAGACAAAAAAATGACTTCAATTCTCCCTCTTTTATCTTAAAGATATGTTAATTAGATCAGCCTCATTTTCTTCTTTTGAACAATGGAGATTGTCTAATAATACCTAGTAATAAGTTTCTAAAGGAATAGATGAAAAGATTTTTAAACTGTTTAATACAAGTCCAGTCTTGGGCTTCCAAAAAGGCGGAAACTGAAATACACCCTGCATTCATTAAGCAGAAATATAAGACAGGAATATAAAACAAGGAAGACTTCCAAAACAAGAATGCATTTCTGAGTTCACTGCTGTTATGGGTCACTGATGTCTGATCATACCAGTACATTATGAAAAGCCTATTAAATGCATTTTAGAACTGATTACCCAGAGGGGAAAAAATGAAACCTATATCCATTAGTTCTAATTCTCTTTTGCTCACGGGCTATTCCTCCAGTGTTCACTGCTTCACATCACAAGGTTGTACATGCCTGAATGAACGTAATTTCCTGAGGATACCCTGTGCCTAACCTATTCCTGTACCTGGAACTGGTTGCTGTGGCCACTGTTGGAGTAAGAGTTTGTGATGAAAGGATTTGAAGTGATACATAAGAAATGTGTACCACACTTCCTGACACATTGCAGATACGTTATGGCCTGTAAACATAAACATAATCTTATGATCAATTAACCACCAAACATTGAAATAATACAATAAACCACTCAGAGTATCAGAGTATGAAATTACCAATGTGTGAGATGGACTGTTCTAAGAATTTGAACATATCACTGTATAGATAAAATTGAGTTCTGACAAAGAATGCCAACTGATTGAAAACTTCCCATTGGCTTTCTCAGAATGTTCAGATACACATCTCTCTTTTTCCTCTCATTTCTCAATTATTAACAAAATATTCACTATGAACAAAAATATTCACATTCAGTAATATCAATTCATCATTTTTTATTGAGTATCTACTATGTGTCAGATATTGTTCCATATGCAAAGGATACAGCAGTGAACAAGTGTCTCAAACTCTTATGCTCATTCTAGTGGTGGAGACAAATAACTGAGGGAGAAGAGACCTGTAAATTATACTCAAGTAGTAAGTATCATGGAGAAAGATTAGGCAGTGAAGAGCACTAAGACAAATGCTAGAAATGGGAAGGGGGACTATTTTATGTCATGTGTTCAAGGACGCCAACTAGAGATGAAGTAGGTAAGAATGTAGGGTGTGTGGACATTGATAGAGGAGCTTTCAATGGAGGAAGAGCAGCCAGAGCACAGATTTCAAACATGACATATGTTCAAGCAAAATTCTAGCCAGTGTGGCTGGAATATAGTTGAGTTCAGTTATTGTTGCTGTTCAGTTTGGTTTGATTTCCTTGCAGTCCAAGGGACTGTCAAGAGCCTTCTCCAAACCACAATTCAAAAGCATCAATTATTCAGTACTCAGTCTTCTTTAAGGTCCAACTTTCACATCCATACAAGGATGTTGAGTATAGGGAGAGTGGTAAAAGAAGGTACAGAGGTAACAGGTCCAGATCTTACAGTCTTCTATGCAATATGATGAGTTTGGCATTTACTAAGTGGAAGAGAAATCCACTAGATCATTTAAAATAGAAGAGTGTTAGGATTTGAATTACACTATAAAAGAATCACTCTGTCAGCTGATATGAGAGAAGCTTTTAGGAATCAGTTCAGTTCAGTTACTCAGTCATGTCTGACTCTTTGTGATCCCATGGACTGCAGCACCACAGGCTTCCCTGTACTTCACCATTTCCCAGAGCTGGCTCAAACTCATGTCCATTGAGTCCGTGATGCCATCCAATCACCTCATCCTCTGTCATCCCCTTCTCCTCCTGCCTTCAATCTTTCCCAGAATCAGGGTCTTTTCCAATGAGTCAGTTCTTTGCATCAAGTGGCCAAAGTATTGGAGTTTCAGCTTCAGCATCAGTCCTTCCAATGAATATTCAGGGTTGATTTTCTTTAGGATGGACTGGTTGGGTCTCCTTGCAGTCCAAGGGACTCTCAAGAGTCTCCAACACCATAGTTCAAAAGCATCTATTTTTCGGTGCTCAGCTTTCTTTATAGTTCAACTCTCACATCCATACATGACTACTGGAAAAATCGTAGCCTTGACTAGACGGACCTTTGTTGGCAAAATAATGTCTCTGCTTTTTAATATGCTGTCTAGGTTGGTCATAGCTTTTCTTCTAAGGAACAAGCATCTTTTAATTTCAAGGTTTCAGTCACCATCTGCTATGATTTTGGAGCCCTGCCCCCCAAATTAAGTCTGCCACTGTTTCCATTGTTTTCCCATCTATTTGCCATGAAGTATGGGACTGGATGCCATGATCTTAATTTTTTGAATGTTGAGTTTAAGCCAGCTTTTCCACTCTCCTCTTTCACCTTCACTTTCATCAAGAGGCTCTTTAGTTCTTCACTTTCTGCCATAAGGGTGATGTCATCTGTGTGTCTGAGGTTACTGATATTTCTCTGGCAATCTTGATTCCAGCTTGTGCTTCATCCAGCCCAGCATTTCGCATGATTTACTCTGCATATAAGTTAAATATGCAGGGTGACAATATGCAGGTTTGATGTACTCCATTTCATATTTGGAACCAGTCTGTTGTTCCATGTACAGTTCTAACTGTTGCTTCTTGACCTGCATACAGATTTCTCAGGTGGTGGGTCAGGTGGTCTTGTATTCCCATCTCTTTAAGAATTTTCCACAGTTTGCTGTGATACACACAGTCAAAGGGCTTCCCTGGTGGCTCAGCTGGTAAAGAATCCACCTGCAATGAGGGAGATCTGGGTCTGACCCCTGGGTTGGAAATATTCCTCTGGAGAAGGTAAAGGCTACCCACTCCAGTGTTCTGGCCTGGAGAATTCCAAGGGCTGTATAATCCAAGGGGTCACAAATTGCAGGACACAACTGAGTGACTTTCACTTCACTTCACTTTTAGGAATGCAGGGAAATTATTGCAGTAATTCAGGTTATTCGATCGTATGTTAGAACTGTGTGGTAGCAGTAGGGATGGTGAAAAATGATGGGCTGCAAGTTGTATTTTAAACATATAATCATGAAATCCTTTGTTGAATTTGAAAAAGAGTGTGAGGAGGAGAGGAATCTGGAATGAGGGATTGAGCAAGAACCTGGGAGAATGTGGCTGTTATTGACTAAATTAAGGAAGATTGAGGGGAAAAATAATATTGGAAGGAAGAGTGTTTGTTTTTTGTCATGTTATGTTTGAAAAAGCAGAGACATTACTTTACCAACAAAGGTCCATCTAGTCAAAGCTATGGTTTTTCCAGTAGTCATGTATGGATGTGAGAGTTGGACTATAAAGAAAGCTGAGCGCTGAAGAATTGATACTTATGTGGTGTTGGAGAAGACTCTTGAGAGTCTCTTGGACTGCAAGAGGATCAATCCAGTCAATCCTAAAGGAAATCAATCTTTAATAATCATTGGAAGGACTTATGTTGAAGCTGAAACTCCAGTACTTTGGGCACCTGATGCGAAGAACTGACTCATTGAAAAAGACCTTGTTGCTGAGAAAGATTGAAGGTAGGAAGAGAAGGGAACAACAGAGGATGAGATGGTTGGATGGCATCACTGAAGCAATGGACATGAGTTTGAGTAGGCTCTGGGAGTTGCTGATGGGCTGGGAAGGGAAGCCTGATGTGCTGCAGTCCATGGGGTCACAAAGAGTTGGACATGCCTGAGGGACCGAACTGAACTGAAGTTTGAAGGGCATTTATTATCCAAATGGGGATATTGAACAACTGTTTGAATAAATGAGCCAGAGTTGAGATAAGCCTAGGAAGCAGATAAAAATCAAAGATTGTTCAATAACTGTTATCTGAGGCCAAAGAACTGGGTGAGTAAAGAGAGTGCATGTAGAGATAGAATAGAATAGGTCAAAGGACTGAGTCCTTGGGAATTCCAAAATTTACTTATTGGATATGAGGAATTACCAGTAAAAGAGACTGAGACAGAGTAACCAGATAGTAATTAAGAGAACCAGAAATGATACATGATACTTTAGAAGCCAGTGGAAGATACCTTACTCCTGCTTTAGTGAAGCAGGAGTAAGCAGGGATGTCAAATATTGCTGATACATCAAACATGATAAGAACTTAGAATTGGAAATGAAAAAGAGAAATGAGATAATAGCTAGAAGGGGATATGGAAATAAATGACTTTTCAAAACTGAAAATTTTAATTCCATGTATATGTTTTTATGTGTCCAATACTTCAAGAGAGATAAATTGAAGATTTAATAGAGAAAGAAGAAGATTGTATAAATGATCATTTACATTGTAAAATGCTGAAAAACAGTGGGTCTGACAAAGATCTGGGTGTGGCATTTATTGGGCCACTAATTTTAATGGTAGATTCTTCTGATTGCAGTTAGATTTCTGATTTACCCTCCTTCATCTTATCCTCATGGCTATGTCCTATGAAGCCACATACTTCATTGAAAAAGGCATCACGTTTTCCTGCCTAAAAGGATTAGTGAATCCCCTTTCACTCTAAGTATGCATAATCTGTATATTTATTATTAGATGCTTATCTGATAAAAAACTGCACCCTAAATTTTTATTTAGACATATGATTTAAGTGTTAGGCATTTGAGTATTATGTCTATATTTCAAAAGTCTTGAGAACAAAAATGAGCAAATTTTGTTTCCCTTTTGAAATGAAATAGAAAAACCTCAATAGTTTTAAAATTTCATAAAATCTGGTAGCTTACACTAGAGATATTTTGGGATCTGGGTAGATATGACATTGAAGGGAAATATACGTGGGGAAATATATTGTTTTGATTTAGTAAACCTTTCAAACAGGACCTATTAAGTTCCATTTTACAGTCATATGTCTGCTTGATTGTCTATATTTATCACTACCTACAATAAACGGCAGATGTTCAAAAGTCACCTTCTTTCTCTTCTTTCTCCTTTATTTTGTTTCAGTTTCACAGAGGCTCAATATGAAAAATGTTACTGGTATGTTATCATGCTGGTCATCTTCCCTGTCCTAAATCATCCCTCTTCTTTTAAATGATACATCCTTCATATCTGTTATTCACTTATTGTACTTTTATAGAACACCAAGCTGCTATTAGTTTCTGTACTGCAGATTGCTTTGTCAAAGCAAGTAAGTAGGGTCACAGCTATCTTTATAATCTTTAAACTCCAGGAACTAAGAACTGAATGGGCTCTATGATCAAATGTTGACCAGTATTTTCACAAGTGAGAAACAGTTTTTAAAGCATGATTCTTTTCTGGATTTTTATTTCAAATTATACATATTTTTAAAACCATCTTAAGGTCTATGTGAGATACTTCACAATGCCTAGTGGCTTTATAAAATTATGGCGTCACACCACAAAAACTCCTTTATAGAGGCTTTTATTTTCAACAATACCATATATCATCCTCTGGATCCCACTGGCAGTAATCTCAAGCATTTATTTATTCTTGACTTCTGAAAGTAGATTGATCCAGCTTTGGGGGAAGGTATTGGAACGATTGTTCACTTCCCTGCATTTAGAGCCAAGACTTTTTATTTTTTTCTTTAAAATAGTTGTTTTGTAAAGATGAATTGTGTCAAAGCTTTCACCTTTAAGCTGAGGATTTTCCCCTCTATTTAGCATGTCTGCCAACCAAGTATAGCCTTAGAATAAAACTAAAAAGTATATAAAAATATATAAATATAAACTAAAAGTATATAAATTTTTTCACAGAGAACATTACACATACTATCTCTTTGAAATTAGTTGAAAAACTAATTAAAGTAGTTGAAAATTTAAATATTCATTGAAATTAGTTGAAAAACTTCACCTTAAGGATATTTTACTTGACTTTATTTAAAAAAATTATCCTACTGCTCACACACAGTAAGCAATATGGACATAAATACAATAAAGAAGAGGCACATTTGCACAAATGTAATACAGAATCCAAAAACATGATCTTACAGGGAATCTTAAAAAAATATAACTTTTTGGAAAAACAACTGTCATTACAACTGTTCTTATCTTGGATTCTTGGACCTCTGGAAGATAGAGATCATTATGAGTCTGTGTTTTAACTGGCTAATGTAACACTGGTGCAAATTAGCAGACCACCTGACCTGCCTCTTGAGAAACGTATATGCAGGTCAGTAAGCAACAGTTAGAACTGGTCATGGAACAATAGACTGGTTCCAAATAAGAAAAGGAGTACATCAAGGCTGTATACTGTCACCCTGCTTATTTAACTTATATGCAGAATACATCATGAGAAATGCTGGCCTGGAAGACGCACTAGCTGGAATCAAGATTACCAGGAGAAATATCAGTAACCTCAGATATGCAGTAGACACGACCCTTATGGCAAAAAGTGAAGAGGAACTAAAAAGCCTCTTGATGAACGTGAAAGAGGAGAGTGAAAAAGTTGGCTTAAATCTCAACATTCAGAAATGAAGATCATGGCATCTGGTCCCATCACTTCACGGGAAATAGATGGGGAAACAGTGGAAACAGTGTCAGACTTTACTTTTTTGGGCTCCAAAATGACTTCAGATGGTGACTGCAGCCGTGAAATTAAAAGATGCTTACTCCTTGGAAGGAAAGTTATGACCAACCTAGATAGCATATTCAAAAGCAGAGACATTACTTTGCCAACAAAGGTCCGTCTAGTCAAGGCTATGGTTTTTCCAGTGGTCATGTATGGATGTGAGAGTTGGACTGTGAAGAAAGCTGAGGGCCGAAGAATTGATGCTTTTGAACTGTGGTGTTGGAGAAGACTCTTAAGTGTCCCTTGGACTGAGAGGAGATCCAACCGGTCCATTCTAAAGGAGATCAGCCCTGGGTGTTCTTTGGAAGGAATGATGCTAAAGCTGAAACTCCAGTACTTTGGCCACCTCATGCGAAGAGTTGACTCATTGGAAAAGACCCTGATGCTGAGAGGGATTGGGGGCAGGAGGAGAAGGGGACGACAGAGGATGACATGGCTGGATGGCATCACCGACTCGATGGACGTGAGTCTGAGTGAACTTCGGGAGTTGGTGATGGACAGGGAGGCCTGGCTACTGTGATTCATGGGGTCGCAAAGAGTCGGACATGACTGAGTGACTGAAGTGAACTGAACTGAATGTGGCACTGTTGCAAACTGGCAATCCATGAAGGATTTTAATGTTGGAAGGCTTAATTCACTATAGTAGCAAATGTAGATAAGATTAGATAAGACCCTTGTATTTTACATGGAACCATCCTGACAAGAGTTTTTACTTCCATTTAATTCAATCCTCCCAATGGACTGGAAAGCTGGAGGTTTCAAATGATTGGGCAAAGCAGGATTGAGAGTAAGCAGTCTTATTTACCTAAAGTATCAGGGAATGGCTTTAGATCTGTTTCTCTTTGGCTGTGGATAACTGAGAAGAATCATTACCACATCTGTCAAGAGGAAAAAGCAAAATACATAGTTTCACCAGAAATATACATCAATTCACAGCTTCTATGGATACTCAGGGAGTTTAAAGTCTCATAGTAATGGATCAAAGAAGCATGAAACATATGTCAAACTCAAAGATTTTTTTCCTTGTGAAGCTAAATAAAGCAGTAAGCAGTATTAGTATTCATGTCTTAAAGCCAGCCATGTTTCTATATGTCATTTTTAAAATTTGAGAATATTTAAAAATTGAAGGCTTAAGTTAGAGATTATTGTCATAAATTACAGTGTTATATATTTGTAAGAGTCATTGCAGCTCTAATGCTGATTTGAAAGCTATAAAACTTAATAATAAAGTGAATATAAAACATTGCAACTTATAACTAAATTTGACTTATTCAATAATTTTTAAATTGAAAAAGAACCAAAGAAGTAAGCATATGTCTGAATATAGTTATTTGCTCTGGAGTTGCTTACTAAATCTAGGAAATTATTACCATTTTTTTCAACTCCAACACATTGAATGATCAAAAATTATAGCAATGTTAGAATTACCAATTGGACCATATGTTTTCTTCTATGAAGTCAAAACTCGTATCTATTATTACTTAAAATATAAAATCACTATTGTTCCATGACTACTGGGAGATGTAAACAATTAGGGAGTGAAGTCAAATCAAAATGTGGAGATATTTAGATACAGGTAGATTTGAAGAAGAAATATAAAAGAGGGATTTTTCCAGTGGTTACAAGAACAAATGACTCAATGAATTTTCCAGAGAGATCCAAGACTTAGGAAAGCTATAGTAAACTAAAGGATTCTAGTTATGGTATTTGGGAGGAAATGTGGAAAGAGAAGCATAGAATTCATTCAAGTCAACACATTTTTATTTAGCATCAGACACTGTAGTGGGTCACAGAGAGATGATGACAAATGTAGTATTACTCCTGACTTAGAATCAAATCCATTAATTATTGTAATAAGCACTATATTGTTGTGGTTCAGTCGCTCAGCCAGTCATGTCCAACTCTTTGCATGGACTGCAGCATGCCAGGCTTCCCTGTTCTTCACCATCTCCCGGAGCTTACTCAAACTCATGTCTATTGAGTCTGTGATGCCATCCAACTGTCTCATCCTCAGTCATCCCATTTTCCTCCTGTCTTATATTTTTCCCAGCATCAGGGTCTTTTCCAGAGAATCAGAAAAGTGCTATATTAGTGCATCAATTAAATGTTTTAGAGCACAAATTGCAATATAGCAAGCTAAAATTATTTAAAAGTGCAGGTACATTTATTAATCTAAAAAAGTTTGGAGGACAGAGGGTTCCAAAACTGGTTAATATAGATCAGTGATATGAGTGCTCTGGGTTACCTTCTCTGAGATTCTTTTGTATTTTCACTCAGGTGCCTGTTATGCACAAAATATCACAGTATGTGACAATATCCAAGACAATAAGTGGTTGAGGATTATCCTGGGTTGAATTGTGTTCCCTCTCCTCCAAATTCACATGTTGAAACCCTAACCCCTATTACTTTCAGTTCAGTTCAGTTCAGTTCAGTTCAGTCGCTCAGTTGTATCCGACTCTTTACGACCCCATGAATTGCAGCACGCCAGGCCTCCCTGTCCATCACCATTTCCCGGAGTTCACTCAGACTCACGTCCATCGAGTTGGTGATGCCATCCAGCCATCTCATCCTCTGTCATCCCCTTCTCCTCCTGCCCCCAGTCCCTCCCAGCATCAGGGTCTTTTCCAATGAGTCAACTCTTCGCATGAGGTGGCCAAAGTACTGGAGTTTCAGCTTTATCATCATTCCTTCCAAAGAAGATCCAGGGCTGATCTCCTTTAGAATGGACTGGTTGGATCTCCTTGCAGTCCAAGGGACTCTCAAGAGTCTTCTTCAACACCACAGTTCAAAAGCATTAATTCTTTGGTGTTCAGCTTTCTTCACAGTACAACTCAACTACTCAGAGACAGGGCTTTTAAATATATGTTTAAGTTAAAATGAGAGCATTTGAGTGGGCTCTACTCCAATCTTACTGGTGTTCTTTTGATAAGATGAAATTTGGACATAAAAAGAGATACCTGGGTACACATACACAGAAAAGGCAGTAAGTGGGTGACCATCTGAAGGCAAGAAGAGAGGCCTCAGAGGAAACCAACCCTTCTAGCACCTGATCTTAACTTCCAGGATCCAGAACAATGAGAAAATAAATTTCTGTCGTTTAAGCCTCCCACTCAGTGGTATTTTGTTGTGCAGTCCTAGAACACTAATATAGGGAGTGTTTGGAGAGAATGGGTGTCCTTATGTGCCTCTCTCATTTTACTGAGGAGTGAAATGTTTCTTAGTACTCTCAGCAGACTTTCTCAGTTCCTAGTGGCTAAAACTGGGCCACATGCACACTGCCTTGCTGTGAAAGAAAAGACTCCTTATTAAATGTTTGGAATTTAAGCACATAGAAAGTGATATAAGATTTGGGAGAATGACATTGAAACACGTAAAATATCATGTAAGAAATGAGATGCCAGTCCAGGTTCGATGCACGATGCTGGATGCTTGGGGCTGGTGCACTGGGACGACCCAGAGGGATGGTATGGGGAGGGAGGAGGGAGGAGGGTCTAGGATGGGGAACACATGTAAACCTGTGGCGGATTCATTTTGATATTTGGCAAAACTAATACAATTATATAAAGTTTAAAAATAAAATAAAATTAAAAAAAATAAATAAAAACATTAAAAAAAAAAAAAGTGATATAAAGCTTTCTTGGCAGAAAGGAAAAAAGTGGCTAGAAATTGTGTTTGTGTAAGCAACTGACCATGGATGCAAAGCAAAGAACTCAGAGAGTATAAAAGAGGCATTTATTCAGATGTTAGAGTTTAGATAGATCAGTTTGTAAGACTTGTGCAAATCAGGAAAACAGTCATCTTTCTTATTTGTACTTAATTATGCTCTATGACCATCTGCTAGCAGTTTGTTGTATTAATCAAGCAAAACTACTCTAAGTGATTGGCACCTCTTGGAGTCTGGCTTTGGTTTCAAGAAAGCATATATGGAGTACAAAATGCTTGAATTGAGTCAGAAGAACTAGGTGAGAATTAGTCAGATAAACAAGGGTAGCAGAAGACAAAAAATGAATACAGTCACAGAGAAATAAAATACCATGGCAACACAGAAAATACAAGCTATTCCATAGTATTGTAGCTTGAAACACACGTTAGGAAGTGGTAGAAGTTAAAATGAAGGAGATTGACATCCAGGTCATCATAGACCTGGAAAAAGGACAAGTTTTATGGCTTGAGTAGATACAAGTGTCATAAATATAATTAACATATAGAGGAAGAGGCAATAGAAGGTAGAGATTATTTGACATGTTGAATATGACATAGTTGTAAGCAACTGTTAAATGAAGGCTAGAATGGTGGCTTAAATTTTACACATACATGAATTCTAATTCTTTTCTTTGTTCTTTGTTAGTTGTAGGACAGTAGGAATAGTATTTAACCTCTCTAAGCCTTAGTTTTCTCATAAGTGAGATTTAATTTATTAATATTTGAAATTGAATTTAATGTTTTGTGAGAATTAAATATGGTAATGCATGCTAGACACAACATAAAATGAAGCTATACATCTAAATAAAGCTCAGCTATGTTTTTTTCACTCTTCTTTCTAATGAATCTTCTCTGCATCTTCTTCTTTATTGAAATAAAGGTGCCTGATGGGTTTTTGTGTCTAGAACCATCTAAAACTCATGGAGTAAATCAGCTTTAGTAATAAATCAGGGAGACATTATCATAAAATGATTATTAAAATTATGAAAGTGAATAAGATTATATGAGTAGCATACCTGAAAAGTCAGAAGAGAAATAACATATTACAGAGCCATGAAGAATGCTAATATATAAGGGATGAGAGAAGAAATAAATTTCCACTAATAGCTTTGAGGATTTTTCAGAAAGGTAGTAGGCAACTCAAGAAAAAGCTCTTATGAGATACACAGACATGAGGAGTGTCAGGAAAAAGTGGTTCATTTTTAAATAGATTCATTTAAATCCTATATGTAGTAGAAGTTTACATACTGTTTCAAATATTTGAAGAGCAAGAAAAATAAGAATAAAAATCGTTCATTGCATTTCCATCATGTAATACATTGCCAGAGAAATTTCACCTGATAACTATGGGCAAAAGGAGAAGTTCACACAGAAAATGCATAATCTTTTAAATTAAAAAGTAAATAAAAAATACAGTAGTTGTGAAAGAGTGATAATGTTCAAATAGAATAGATTATACAAATATTTTTTAACCTTTGGTCAGAGAGTTTGAGCATATTTATAAATTGAGCTGAAAATGATATAAATGGGACAAGAAAATATAAATGAACAATGGAGAATCATTGACAGAGTCAAGTTTCAGTTAAAACATGATGAACAGAGTGAAGAACATAGAAAAACTAGGTTTTCAAGAAACAGATGGGCAGTTCATCACCAAGCAAAAGTAATGCAGAAGAAAGATTTATATGTTTATGGGTGAGATAAAATAAGAAAAGGATTGCTTCTGTGAATTGGTCAGGAAACCAAATGCTTCTTTTGACTTCACATTTGAGAATGAGCAGTAACAAGTGGTTCCTTGTCAATCCGACCACATTTACCCCAAGGCAGTACAGTGATGAATGGAACACATAAGTTTCTAAAAGTTCACCTGCTCACAAGTGATGCCTTCAATTGGTAGGAGAATCTAAGGAAGATAGAAGGTAGCATTCTACCATGTTGCCTTCATTTGCCATCTACCTGAACACTGCCGATTATAGGAGAAATGATGGAATCGACCACATGATGGTTATATGAAAGTTAATTTTCAAGTCTCTATATTATCATTGAAGGAGGTGGTTGTAATAGCATTTTATAAGGATCCTGTGATTCATATATGAGATGAAATATGATAAACTAGCAATGCCTTCTAGAGGCCAGCAGTATTGTGTGCTAACTCAGCAAAGTGTTGACACTTCTCCATCTTAGTTCATAATCTGGGCATTATTTGAGGTGACCATTTATGTTTGTTGCTAACAGAATAAGTGTCCATGAGTATCTGCTGTAAAGGTATATACATAAGCTTTGACTTGTCTCAGTTTGCCACCTACCATACCATTCATGATAAAATAAAGAAGGGAGATTATTAACAGTCTTAGCTCTAAATCATTTCATGTTTAGAAATTTGAAACATTTCAAATATGTTTTCCATATTCTGCTCACTCTTTCTGTTTCTTAGTCCTCTGTTCACACAAGAACTTTCCTTTCTGATTAATTTTCAAGAATAATGAAGTTTTTGAGGAAGAGAAACTTTGGATAGGAACAGTGACACCTTGTTGGCAAGTGATCTGAAGAATCAGGGGCAGCATTCATCAACCCAACTTGTACCTTTGCTCTGAGAGCTTAAAGAATATTCTTTCTGAAAGGTCAGTCTCTGAAATTATTTGCATTCACTGTCTATTAATATGTAGTTTTAAGAGACAGTCTTTACAAAGACTTCCAAGCTCTATCAGATTTGAGACCCACTATCCTTCTGCCTTCATTTCCTACCACTCTTACTAGCTTCATTTCTATCACTGGCCCTCTCAAAGGTCCTGGGCCCGTAGAACTCACTTCTGCCTCATGGAGCTTGAATCTGCTTCCAGTGTTCCTTCTCCAGATAGCCTCATGGCTGATTTACTCACTTCTTTCAGTCCTTGTTCTATGTCACCTTATTGGCAAGGCCTTCTCTTAAGGGTATTCTACACCCTCCCCCACACCCAGCACAGCTGGTCATATGTACCATGATTTATTTTTATTCATAACATTTAATACTTTTTGATATATATTTTTAAAATTATTCATTTTATTTCTCTTTGATAATGAAAATTCTGAAGTCCATGAAGGAGTTTTTTTTTCTGTTTTATTTAGTATTATATTCCAAGCACTTTGTACAAGGTCTGGAATGATAATTTTTATTGAATAAGTGAACCAAAGTAAGGAATGATAAATAAAATTATGAATTATTTTTTGAATATGAATCATTTTATATGTAAAGTATTGGTCTATTATTATCATTAGTCTCTGTGCCTTTGTAGAAGAGTAAAATGAAAGAGAGGCAATGGTATGCATTATTTTTCTACCAAATCACAGGTTAGAAACATCCCCAAAATGTATGCATACACAGATAAAGCATCCTTTCCTCAAACACTTTACTGTCATCTGCAGGATGATTGCTAAGCTAACTATATAGATCTATGATAACTGCAGTAGAAGAGGTATATGCTAGAATTATACAACCACCATTTTGTGTGCGTGTGTGTGTGTGTAGGCTCAGGTTAGAAACCTTCAGCTAGTTCTGAGCTGGAGAGATCAACAGCAACATATATTATCATTTCCAAATTTAAGATTCTTGAATTTTAAAATAAGTTTTGATAGGCAAAACAAAGAATGTAAGAAACAAAATACTTTTTAAAATTTATATTTTTGGTGTGTCTTGGGAGAGAATTTTTAAGAGAATAATCAAAATTCTGGGAGATGATCCATCCCTATATTTGAGGTTAAAGAATATATTTGTTTCTAAAATACAAAATGAGAGATATGCCAAAAATAAAAAAGAATATACACTTAGTGTTAGTCACTCAGTGTGTCTGACTCTTTGTGACCCCATGGAATGTAGCCAACTAGGCTTATCTGTCCTTGGAATTCTCCAGGCAAAAATACTGGAGTGGGTAGCCATTCCCTTCTCCAGGGAATCTTCCCAACCCAGGGATCAAACCTGGGTCTTCTGCATTACAGGCAGATTTTTTATGATCTAAGCCACCAGGGAAGGAAACCCAATATATATTTAAGGTAGGTATTAAAGTATTGTATTAAATAGTGAACTATTCTAAACCATTTATACCTTAAAGGATCTCAATACTTGTAATATTACTTGTTTTGCTTATTATTGGAGAGCTATCTTATACTATCAGTTATGTAAAATCTCTACATGTTCTACAATGTAACACAGGCGATCTTATAAAATTTTGTATTAACACCTTTCAGTAGGAAATAAACACACATATTTGCAGGTGGAATAGTGGCATGGTAGGGCAGGTCCAAAAGTAATGATTCAATAATTTTAAAACTTGCCTCTATTTCTCACATATTGAGAGTGACAAAATCCTAAATTCAAGAGGTCTCCAGAGGTACACATATTCTGCACAGTAAATTTACATCCAAGGAAATTGCAATAACACTAATAGAGAAAAACTCTAGGAGTGTTCATCAATCTAACACTTCAGTTCCCAATCTTCCAGTAAATGTAGATTACTTCATTTATCACTGATATTATTCAAGGTCTTGCAATCCAAAGGAATGCAAGCACTTTTATATTAGTTACTAAAGTAGTTGTTAAAGAATGGCTTTGTAAGCTCTGAAATCCTATTGCACCTAAGCAATAGTGTTCAAAGTGTGTAGGCAGTTAGCTAAGGAAATTTTAGGAGTTTGGATGCCATATTAAATTGTGAAATGGGCCATGAGTCTTGCCATTTAGGTGAGAAAGAAAAAAAAAAATCACTCAAAGTTTTGTATAGTTTTTCAGTCTGAGAGACTGACCTAAGATACAGATACTGTCACTTCTACTGTATTCTACTGACCAAAGCAAGTTACACTTTTGAGTCCATATTCAACTGCCTTTTCAGTTGAAAGAAATAGCAAGTCATTTGGAAAAAGGCATGATACAGGGCAGAGAGTGGAAAAGAACTAAAGAATTACTAAAATGAAGAATGGAATAGTTGAAATGAATTTTAAACTTGAAGGATTAAAGTCATCAACAAAATTAACCATCTTTTAAAAAGTCCAAAATTGACATTAACTGTCTTAAAATGAACTATCATTCATTCAGTTCAAACTTTTCAAAATTACTCATGAAAATGATTTACCAATAAATACATTAACTTATTTCATCTAACAAGTGCCATTATTGGAAGTATGGCTAAAACTGTTATTAAAGACCTAAGCCCTTCCTTTTCTTCTGCTCTAATATTTGAAGCATTTTGGAAAAGTTTTCAAAGTTTTGGAAAAGAATCTGGAAAAGTATCTACAAGGTAACTGCTAGGGCTCTGTATTAATCAGTGTTCTCCAAAGAAATAGAAACAATTGGATAAATTTATTTGCTTGTTTATTAATTAATTATAAGTATTGGTTCACATAGTGTTAGAGGCTGAAAAGTTCCATGGTCAAGCAAATGAATAAGGAAAGCCAGTGATGTAATTCAGTCTGAGTCCAGAGGCCTGAGAGAGAATTGTTGGACAGTGGGGGTGGCCAATAGTATAAGTCCCTGTCTGAGTGCTGCTGATGTCCAAAGACAGAGAACATGGATGTTTCAGCTCATGCAGAACGAATGTTTTTGTTCTATTCAGGCCCTCAATGGATTGGGTGATGCCCACCCACTTTGTTGATCGCAGTCTTCTTTAGTCAGTCCACTGATTTAAATGCA
The DNA here is from genome assembly GCF_027580195.1 of Bos mutus. Taxonomy (NCBI): domain Eukaryota; kingdom Metazoa; phylum Chordata; class Mammalia; order Artiodactyla; family Bovidae; genus Bos; species Bos mutus. The sequence goes on along the minus strand of NC_091630.1, from coordinate 29,551,575 downwards.
AATCTCTTCTAGGCAGGGATTCCCTGGTGGCTCAGAGTGTAAAGCATCTGCTCTCAATGTGAGAGACCTGGGCTCAATCCCTGGGTTGGGAAGATCCCCTGAAGAAGGAAATGGCAACCCACTTTAGTATTCTTGCCTGGAAAACCCCATGGACGGAGAAGCCTGGTAGGCTATAGTCCATGGGGTTGCAAAGTGTTGGACATGACTGAGTGACTTTACTTTCACTTTCTTTTCTAGAAACATTCTCACAGACACAGCCAAGATATAATATTACCAGCTCTCTGTGTATCCTTACGGTGAAGTTGTTGCTTAAAATTAACCATCACAAATTCCAAGCACTGCACCCTTACACAGAAGTGTTCCAAGAAAGAAAGAAGTGTGTGTGGCAGGGTTGGGGGTGTTGGGGGGTGAGGGGGTGGGGAAGGAAGGGTCACCCTATTATCAAGCAGAAAAGTTTTCTCAAAAGCTCCCAGCAGGCTATCCTTTATAATTTATTACCAAGAATTGAGATAAATGGCCACAAGTATACCAGTTACCTGAAAGAGAAAAGGAACTTTTGTGACTGACTTAGTCATGATTGAGTTGCTCTGGACACATCTCCACCCACTCAAATTGGAGTTCTCCTGGCAAGGAATGATATGAAGACGTGATCCTTAGATATACAACTAATAATGCTATGCAGAGTAAAGGTGGAAAACAACTGTACCTAAACATTCCTTAAATATCAGCTTTAATATTTTTATATAAAAGCAATTTTCATATTTTTTCTTTAGGGATTCAATAAGCTAAGTACAGGTCACTGTCATTGGTGAATTAACTTTTATTTGTTGTGTTCTTATAGTTAGTCTAAGAGGAGCTTTATGAACTTCTTTTTTCATATATAATATTCTAATCATATCTTTTCATTCATGTTTGTAAATTGAGGAGAATTGTGCCTCCAACTTAGTTATTCTCAGAATGTAGATCTTTATTTAGATAAATAAGAAAATACCTGACATACTAATTTTAACTTTCACACAGACTATGTATTACCCTTAAATGCGTTTTTTCCCATTATGCTCCCCAAAATATCCTCAGCCTTTGCAACAATTATATGGAACTGTTTGAAATATTTTTTGTGCTATTTTCCATCCTTTAAGACATTGGGAAGTGGTTATGATACTAAGGTAGAATAAGGATAGATTCACTCATATTGAGATCGTAACAAGTATTCTCATCATGACCCATTTTCTTTAGGGTTTCCAATGCAAAAGTTATTGACTATATGTGTAATGAAACACATTAACCAGGTATCATAAAGATGTGTTAATCAAACTTTCTAAATCTAATATACTGAACCATAGTCTCCCACTTTAAACAGAACACTTGCCAACAAGTGTTTAAAAGGTTGTATGTCTTATAATTTTAATGAACCTCTTGTTTTTTCAGAAGATGACATTTTATATTAAATCCGCACTATGCCCTCATGAGTATTGCTATTATATTTTAAAATGCAAACTCATAGAAATATATAGTTTTAATAAATATACTTGGCTAAGATGTACATATTTTTGTTTCTTAAATATAGGAAGCCATGCTGCTGCTGCTACTGCTAAGTCACTTCAGTCATGTCCGACTCTGTGAGACCCCAGAGACGGCAGCCCACCAGGCTCCCTTGTCCCTGGGATTCTCCAGGAAAGAACACTGGAGTGGGTTGCCATTTCCTTCTCCAATGCGTGAAAGTGAAAAGTGAAAGTGAAGTCGCTCAGTCATGTCCGACTCCTAGCGACCCCATGGACCACAGCCTATCAGGCTCCACCATCCATGGGATTTGCCAGGCAAGAGTACTGGAGTGGGTTGCCATTGCCTTCTCTGTAGGAAGCCATAATGGAATATAAAAATAATTATATCTGGGCAAGTTACAAAGAGGAACTTCTATATATTCCAAACTTTACTGCAACTATTAAAGCTAGCACTCTTATTTATATACTCAATATTTATATATTCATTTTAAGTTGTTTTCCAAACATCTTTTAAGTTGTTGTTTTCCAAACACATTTAAGTTGTGTTTCTAAACATCTTGGGAACAGAACCCAAAGAGAACAGCTAACACTAAAGTGAGTGAATGGAAATTGAGCTTCCAAACACTACAGAGAAGAGTTTGTAGTTTGAGTCAGTTATGTTCCTGCTAAATGAACAATGACCAAAAAGAATCTGTTCTCCTCAAAGACATACAACAACACTCAGAATCTCTAAGAAAAGTACTCTTCATAAGAGAAAATAGAATCAACAGACAGAAAATTGTGATGAATAGTTGAGATTCAGAGCCTAGCAGACTAGGATTTAAAAGATAATTAAAACAATGTTCTGAGACATAACTGGAAATATACTTGTAATTAATGAACAAATGCAAAACTTTCAGCTAAGAAATAAAAACTATAAAATGAACTATTAAAACTTCAGGAAATGTGAAATAATAATATACATACAACTATGACTTGTGCTTAAGAGGAAAATGGTGACAAATGATAAAAGAAAAGTGAATGTTAATATAAACCTAAAAGGTATCCAGTTTAAAAAAGTTTTTTTTTTTAACTGAAGCACCTTAGATATCTGTACAATAATAACAAAAGTTCTAGTGTAAAAGTACTTGAATACCATAAGATTAAAACAGTTACTTCACAAATGAACATATGCAAATGAACAACAAAGACATTAAAAAGAGACTAACATCATTAGTTATCATAGAAATACAAATTATTACCTCAGTGAGTTATCACATTACACTCACAGAATGACTAAAATTAACAAGACTGAACACTCCAAGTTTTTAAGCTTCAAAACCACTGCAGATGGTAATTGCAGCCATGAAATTAAAAGATGCTTACTCCTTGGAAGGAAAGTTATGACCAACCTAGACATCATATTAAAAATCAGAGACCTTACTTTGTCAACAGTCAAGGCTATGGTTTTTCAAGTCGTCATGTATGTATATGAGAGTTGGACTATAAAGAAAGCTGAGTGCTGAAGAACTGATGCTTTTGAACTGTGGTGTTGGAGAAAACTCTTGAGAGTCCCTTGGACTGCAAGGAGATCCAACCAGTCCATCATAAGGGAGATCAGTCCTGAATGTTCATTGGAAGGACTGATGTTGTAGCTGAAACTCCAATACTTTGGCCACCTGATGTGGAGAGCTGACTCATTTGAAAAGACCCTGATGCCGGGAAAGATTGAAGGCGGGAGGCGAAGGGGACGATAGAGGATGAGATGGTTGGATGGCATCATTGACTCAATGGACATGGGTTTGGGTGGACTCCAGGAGTTGGTGATGGACAGGGAGGCCTGGCATGCTGCGGTTCATGGGGTCACAAATAGATGGACATGACTGAGGGACTGAACTGAACTGAACTGAACACTCCAAGTATTTTGAGAATATGAGGCAACTAGAGCCTGTAATTGTTGATTCTCAGAAAAAAAAAAAAAATTACACAGCTGAAATGGTACAGCTGATGAGAGTTGACAATGTCCATAAAAAGATCTGTTCATGAAAAAAAAAAAAAACTCATAGTATTTTTTACACTCTAGCTAATGCAAGAAATATTCCAGTTGTTCATCAACAGAACAGAGAAAGAAAACAGATATAATCATACAATGTAATATATTGCTAAGTAGTAGGAAACAAACTAATGTTAATGCAACTACATAGATAGATCTCAGAAGTGTTTCCTGAGTGAAGCAAAAATAACAATACACAAAGTAAATATACTAAGACTTAAGTTATATAAAGTTCTAAAGAAGAAAGACTTATCTGTGACAGACGAAACATCAGTGTGCTGTTGTTTTCAGGGGGACTTGTATAGACAGTATTGTCTGAGAAGTTTTATGTGGAAACTTTCTGGGGTGATGGTAATTCTCTGTAACTGGTAGATATTTGCTTTCAACAGGAGTTTTAAGTGATTGTCAAACTCTTGGAATGATTCAGTTAGCATTTGCACATTTCACTGCGTGAAACTTTATCTCAAAAAAAATTTATAGAATAATATTGAACTCTAATTTTATACCTTCTAAAATATTTAGGAGGAAGTGCATTGATGTTTGCAGCTTAACTTCAAATGCATCAAAAAATAAGATGGATTAATGAATGGATAGATAAATGGAGAATGGACAGATATATTGATTAAAACAAGTACAAATTAATTTTGATTCTAGGTGGTGGATTTTTTGATTCTAAGTTGGTTATAGGAGTTTTACTCTACCACTCAATTAGCTATTCTGTAGTTTTCAAATTTTTCAGAATGTTGGCAAAAAAAAAGAGAGAGAACTGAATGAACAGAGGGGGCCATGCCAAGTGACTATTTGAAAAAATAAAAAAGGACATTCAGATAGAACAGAACTGAAAGTTCCTAAAGCTATTGTACACATATAGACATAGGAAACACACACTGACATTTCTGAAGCCACCTGCTGAATTGCTTGAAAATAATTTATATTTAATATGCTTAATGTGTGTGTGCACACATGCTCAGTCATGTCTGACTCTTTGTGACCCCCTGAACTGTTTCCCACAAGGCTTCTCTGTCCATGGAATTTTCCAGGCAAGAATACAGGTTGCCATTTCCTACTCTATGGGAATCTTCCCAACTCAGGGATCGAACCTGATCTCTTGCATCTCTTGCATTGGAGGGCAGATTCTTTACCACTGCTTTACCTGGGAAGCCAAATATGCTTAATAAGAAGAGAAAATGCAGATTAAATTATGTGAAATAAGGTAAATCAGTTAGAATTAATGTTATCCATACTATATTTAACTCTATATATTGATTCTATACATTGTGAAGGTCATACTGTTTTCCAGATGCCTAGGACAAAATGAAAGACAAACCTTTGCTGGCACATGCCTTCATAAAATTTGCAGTCTCAAGCTTTATTATATCTGGCTCTGTTTCAAGATATATAAAGTGATGGTCACATGGCATCACAACACTTCTCAAAATGTGGTCAAATTCTTATTGAATATCAATATTTATGTCCCCCATCCCAGACCATGAGTTAGGACTTCTGAGTAAACAGGGTAATCTATTTTAACAAGCTTCTTGGGTGATTTTTTTTTATGTTCGTCAGTCTTTGAGAACAACTGGACCATAATAAATGGCATTTGGATGAGGAATTGGATTGAAAAGTCATTATCTTTATTCCTGACTATGTAACCTCTGATAAAAACCTAACAATTTAGCTCTCAATTTAACATCTAAAAAAATGGGGAATATAGTACTTTCCTTAATTATTTCATAGGATTATTTGAACATGGGATCATTGTGAATAAATTATAGATAATGTTCATCATAATGTTTATAATATTGGAAGAAGTATGAAAATGTATGGTGTTATTTGCATACAGGAAAAATCCATTTTAAAGCTTTTGTTTATGGCTGTATAAATCTGCAAGTTATATTCCAGATAATATCAAGAACCCTACACATAAAAATATTTAATTGGAGAGAGTCTTTGAAGGGGAGATATGAATAACATTTGGGTCCTAATCTAGTATAAATCTATCATTGAAATTTGAGCCACTAAAATTGTTTTGGGGCTTCCCAGTTGGCTCAGTATAAAGAATCTGCCTGTCATTGCAGGAGATAAAGGAGATGTGGGTTCAGTCTCTGGGTTGGGAAGATCCTTTGGAAGAAGAAATGGCACCCCTCTCCAGTATTCTTGCCTTGAAAACTCCATGGGCAAAGGAGCCTGGTGGGCTATAGTCCATGGGGTCACAAAGAGCTGGACATGCCTAAGCACACACTACATAGAATTTCTGAATACTACCCATAAAATTCTGCCTTCTAATGATGGAAATTTTTATTATCTCAGTGATGCTGTGGTCAGAAACAGTTCAGCTCATTCAGATTTTGCGAGGAGTGACAGAGGTTGTCTCCTACCTGCAATAAAAGAGCAGAAGTGTTCTGCCTACTTTTATTTCATTTGCAGTGGGTACTGTCAATTACAAATTTCTTTCCTTTTGGAGAGTAACGTTGTCAGTGAGGAAGAAATTTTCCTGTGGCAGGGGTTCTTCTGGAAGGTCCAAAAAGAAAAACTGACATGAGACAGATTAATAGGACAAAAACAAGAGTTCAATAACATGGGATACATCCAGGAAAACTGAGGAAACTGCCAAAATGGGCCAAACCCTTACCTTCAATACCATCTTCAACTAAAGACAGAAGAGTCTGTTGGAGGGTAATGGTTTGAAACTTCAAAGAGGAGGAAGGCAATTGTCTTGGAGATGGAAAATCAAATGTTTGGTAAACAAATGTTCGCTGGCCACACAGAGACAAGGGGAGGCCGAGAGAAATTTTTAACAGGCTTTGCTAGGTTCCTCCCTATCTACACACCTCATTCACACTATAGTTACTTATGGTGATAGGTCCTTTCCTGGAGCTATCAGCCAGATACCTCACCACCAACCAATGAGAAGAAAGTGACACACCCTTCAGCCTTCACCCCAAATTCTGCCTTTAAAAACTTTTTGCTGAAAACCAATAGGAAGTGTGGGTCTTTTTGAACACAGGCCACCTTTTCCTTGCCTGGTCCTGGCAATAATACATTTTTCTCTGCTCCAAAGCCTGTATTCAGTTTGGCCTCACTGTGTATTTGGCGCATGAACATGGGTTCAACAGCAATTTAATGACTAATCTAGTTATAAACTTTGAATCTTAGGACCTCCCCAGCACTCCTAGAACACTTTTCAAACAACTCCTTCTTAATTCTTCAATATCCTTAAGGTAGTTTGGTACTGTATTAAAGCTCACAATCTTGAATTTTGATTAGTCCCTTAACTACCAAGCCTTCCATAGATGATTTGAAACCTATCTTTGAAATATGAAGTAAGTAGTACTTAATTCTCTTTGAGCTTTGAGGCTATAGCCCAAAATTGAGGGAGAACAAGTTTGATTTTAACATTGCTTTATATCAAATAAACTTTGGAACTATGGAGGAAGCTGAACATATTTAAATAAACCTTTCAGTTGATGTCAGAAGATCATTTGGCTTCACTCCACCTCTATTAAAGTTGTGAATCCTTGGTCAAGTCACTTAGAGTATTTTGACCCCCCCATTTGTGTATTTGTCAATTAGGAATTGTTGTGAGTGTTAATAAAATAATATATGAAAGGAGTCTATATCAATAGAATACTTTAAAAATACATAATATTGTCTTGAAGAGAATAATAATTATTTTCATTACAGAATTATCAAGAGATCAAAATCTGATTATATATAAATGCTTGGATAGTCTTAAGCAGTACACAAATTTAAGTCTTTAATATGAAAAAGTATCAACTATAAGTTCACTAAGCTATTATTTTTAAAAATTGCTGTTGTATAATAATTCTTTAGTTTTAGATAACCTATACCCAATATCAGTTTGAGACTCTGACTTTATACGTGTATTTTATAGAGATCAGAATAAAAAATAAAATTTTACAAATCCTTTTATGTTCTGCATAATAGAGAGTATTTCCTTTTTATATTGAAAAGGGATAACCAGTCAGCTACTCATTCAACTTATACAAATAATAACATTTTCATTACTCTGATATGACAACATTTTAAACAATTCTGAATCATGTTAGGTATAAAATAATGTTACCTCAGTATTTCTCTTCTGCCCCGTATTTTTACATGGATACAGTACAAATATTTTATACTTTTCTAACCTAGTATTTATTACCTAGTAATTTCATTTTCAAAGGTCATTCTTCTCTGTGACAGACAACACACAATATAAAACAATATAAGGATACCAGATAAAAGCTGCTGCATGTCAAAGCTTCACATGCACCATTTGAAAATACAGACTTGTTTTTACGGCCATGTAGAAGTTTTGAAATGTTCTGCATTCTAAATTACTTCCAGTAAGTTATTAAAATGGTAGTGTAACAAAAACTAAGAGAAACTATGCTTTTACTTGAGATGTGAGTAGAGATTAATTAGTTATAAGACTCTAGAGTAATATTGAAAACACTATACTTAAGACATAGAAAAAAATATATCCCCCACTGTAGTAAAAAACATATCTATATGTGGTTTATAATGTTTCTAAATATTTTTAAAAGCTATAGCTGAATAGTTACATAGAGTTTTTTTTTTTTTTTTTTTTTTTATCTTTTAAGTAAACCTAAGTAATGGTTTTGGAGTCTAGAGATGGGCCTGAAATATTGAAAGTGCCAAGAAAATTAGGTAAACTACTCAAGGCCACTTAGCTAATAAGAACTGAAGCCAGAATTTAAACCTTGGTCTTTTGACTGTGTGTCCATGATCTTTCAATTTCTACATTTTTCAGTTAAAAAAAAAAAAACCTGAATTCCCACTGTAAATCATAGCCTAGATTTAAGTAGAGGACATCTATATTCTCTTTACTTTCCTTGATTAAAATAAATCACCATTATTTTATGAAGAACAGGTAAAAGTATTATCTCATAATTACGCAGGCTTGTCATGTGCTGAGTTCTTCATATGCATTATCTCAAGTCAGTCCTCACAGGAGAGTTAGGGAGTATATACTACTATTTTCCACATTTTATGAATGATGAAACCAAGGATCATGTGGAGATTTTTGCTGCAGAAGGAATCTGGATTTTATGTTAAGTTGGATGAGAAGTCTTTGAAGGTTTGATCAAGGTAATGACATAAACTATTTTAAGTTCAAAAGATGTCACTTGGGTGAATTGACCTAGAGAAAATTGTCACCACAATGAGACTAGATAGGAGAGGATGGCTGAGGTCCCAGTTGGAGATGATTTGTACCTGAAGGTAAGAATCAAATTCAGGATGTATTTCAAAGCCAATTACATCAGAATTTGCTGATGGTTTGACAAAGGGCTACAAAATAAATAAGATTTAATGTTACAAGATTTTTTGTCCCAGTAATTAGATAAATGGAGATGCCAAGAGGATAAATACTGATAAGAAAGTTTGAGGGAAAATACAAGAGATTAGTTATAGACATATCGATATTCACATAAGTATCTAATAAAGCTGAACATTTCTTTTATGCCAAACACTCCGCTATGCAGGCTGCTTGCAAAAGAGAATCTTTTTTAAAACATATAAAAAATGTTTTGCTTACTGATAGTCGAAAATTGTGTTCCCTATAAGACACTATTCTACTATTACTTTTATTTTTTAGTATTATAAGAGAAATAGGAAATTATGCTAGGGGATGATTGAATTTATGATATAATGTGTCTTTATTAACAAAATAAAACAACATAGATAACTTATGCTCTCACTTGCAAAACACTAAAAATCCTTATAGTTTAAAAACTGCAGAAAATAAGAAGTATCTAAAGTTCATTCATTTGTTCTTACATTAAGGAAACAATTGCCTAAATTTGTATTTCTCAAGATAATCTCTTAGGGAAGTAAGATCCAAGAGAATTATATTTTCCTGTGCAAAAAATGAAATGAAAAACTGTGGCATTTTTATTCCACTGAGTGCATGTTGCTTTCCAAGGAAAAAAGTCCAGAATTTATCTATCAATAAAAATTTAAAGTTGAAATACTTTAATCAAACAATAGGAAAATGGTTTAAAAGATATTTGCATGATTGATCTTTCTCAAGTGTAATTCAGGGAATAAGCCTTAAAACCAGCTCTCCTCTATATATTTAACAGTGAACTCTTATCTGGAACTTATCTTAAAGAATTTGTGATTGATAGGTACAAGATATTTACCAAAGCAATGTTTAAAATTTTTTGAATTTGGAAAGCTTTTTCCACATTATAGATTGCTATGCAAGTAATAAAATTTATTTTGCAAGAACGTATCTAATGTATCATAGAAAGACAAATGTTAAACATATGTATGATGAAAATAGTAAAAGGCAAGCTATTTAATTTCATAGAGTTTTACTTTTCAAAAGTAAGTATACAAAGAATTGTCCAAGGATATACATCAAAATATTTTATACGTAGTCTCTGGGCATATGGATTTAAAGCAAATGGGATTTGTGGAGTTTTCTGCACCTTAAAATATTTCTATACTATAAATCAATTTTGCAAAAATAAGTTATCACTGGAGATGTACTATCATCATGATGATGTAATAGAAAGAAAATTAAACTTGAGGTCAAAGAAGGCGATGGCAACCCACTCCAGTATTCTTGCCTGGAAAATCCCATGGACGGAAGAGCCTGGTAGGCTGCAGTTCATGGGGTCACTTAGAGTCGGACACGACAGAGCGACTTCACTTTCACTTTTCACTTTCATGCATTGGAAAAGCAAATGGCAACCCATTACTCCAGTATTCTTGCCTGCAGAATCCCAGGGATGGGGGAGCCTGGTGGGCTGCCATCTATGGGGTCGCACAGAGTCAGACACGACTGACACAACTTAGCAGCAGCAGCAGCAAAGATTTAGGCTTTATCCCAGCTCTACAACTATAATCAGTCTATTTGAACCTTAATTCACTCATTGTTAGTAGTGTATGTTATATAAATCTATACCAAAATGAAAGACACATAAAGAACACTCTATTAAGAAATAGTTTTCTTTACAGCCTTCTAACAGTGTTTGAAGTAAATGTTTACATTTGCTTTTTCCTAAAGTGGAAACTAAATTCTATCAAAATTAATGACCTTGTTTACCTGTATATTTTAATTCAAGTTGGTGTGTGGCTCAGAGGTTAAAGCGTCTGCCTGCAATGCGGGAGATCTGGGTTCGATCCCTGGGTCAGGAAGATTCCCCTGGAGAAGGAAATGGGAACCCATTCCAGTATTCTTGCCTGGAGAATCCCATGGACGGAGGAACCTGGTGGGCTACAATCCACGGGGTCGCAAAGAGTTGGACACGACTGAGCGACTTCACTTTTTAGTATGACTTCAGCGCCACTGGGCTTTACTCTGCAGTTGTTATAGTTGTTCAGTCACCTAGTTGTGTTCAGCTCTTTGCAACCCCAGGGACTGCAGCATGCCAGGCTTCTCTGTTCCTCACCATCTCCTGAAGTTAGGCCAAGTTCATGTCTTTTACATCAGTGATGCCATCCAGCTATCTCATTCTCTGCAGTTAGAAAAGGCAAAATGTAGTAAAACTATAGCTGTGCTCATTCCAGATGAATAGAAGTAAAGGATGAGTTAGAAGAATGCTGCTGCTGCTGCTAAGTCGCTTCAGTTTTATCCAACTCTGTGCAACCCCATAGACGGCAGCCCACCGGGTTCCCCTGTCCCTGGGATTCTCCAGGCAAGAACACTGGAGTGGGTTACCATTTCCTTCTCCAATGCATGAAAGTGAAAAGTGAAAGTGAAGTCGCTCAGTCGTGCCGACTCTTAGCAACCCCTTGGACTGCAGCCCACCAGGCCCCTCCGTCCATGGGATTTCCAGGCAAGAGTACTGGAGTGGGGTGCCATTGCCTTCTCCGGAGTTAGAAGAATAGGTATAGGTAAAAAGATTTAAAACAACCAAAGGAACAGAATAAAAGACTAGATATTAGTCAAAAAATTACATTGCAAGGATTTTTGACTCATTGTCATTGTAGATAATCTAAGATAGTATAGTCAGTTGAAAGATGAAGATAACCTAATAGAGTTAACAAAAAAATAATTAAAATATGTAGGTATAATTTTTTTTTTAATTTATGGGCTTAGTTGCATTCATCATTGTATCTAATTTACTTAGATTCTAAATTAATATAGTGCAAGTGGCTTAAGCCAGAACTAGACAAGAAGTTCCTTCCATAATTCTCTATTCATCCCTACCTTTACCTCAAAGATTTTGTACTAATTCTTACCTTAGCTTGGACTCTCTTCATCCAGCAGAGTTCCCTCATTTTTTTCATGGTTTTCCAAATTGTGAAAATTTTTTCTTAAACTAAATTAAGACTGATGATAATATTTATAAAAGCAATATATCTTAAAATATTATACTTAGTAAATCACACACATGAAAAACAATTTACTTATAGAAGAAGTAATAAAATATATGTCTAGGATTTGAAAAGTAATAAAATATATGTCAAAATATATTAAAAATGAAAACCTCAGGAAATTAAATATGGGACAATCCACTGTAATGAGTAGTTAAGCATCTCTAACAAATCTGAGGAGCTATGAATCTGAAAATTATATATTCTTTTTCTCTATACTCACTTTTAACCTCATGGGAGGGCCTCACCTCACATTCACTGATTAAAGGACATGCAGTAAAACATCTCCTTGGTGTAGCCTATGAAACAGAATGAGTAATGCTCTTTTAAATTAGTGATAGGTGAATCACAAAGCTTTGGGAGGTTGAGTTCCTTTTCCTCATCCAAACTTTCTTTGATCAAGAAATAAGGCTAGAAAACATGTAAGGATGCATTATCTCATGAGAGATCTAGTACTTTTCCTTCAGCCTCTAGCTTTAAAATGTTTAAAAATATGAAAAAAAAATTCACTCCCGTAGATCTAATCACTATGCTTTCTTCTTAAAATGAATTGGAAAAATAGAAACTTAAAAAATAGTTTATTTTCTCCTCTCACAAAGTGCCTATTCTTCATATTTTTAAGATGTTTAGTAAAAAAGACAATCATATTCTAACTTTGGTTAGGATGATGACAATAGCATCAAATTCTCTGCTAAATAAGCACTGAATAGATGGATGAAGAATAAAATTAGAAAAGGCATAAGGAAGGAAGGAAAGAAAGTTCTTTTACTATTACATGCTTTTTTTGAAGATAAGACTTTGAATATAGTGATTAGAATAAGAATATAGCAGTGTAATCATTGACAATTGATGATTCTGATCTCAAAGTTGGCAAAAACTCTTGGCTATTTCCTTCATATTTTTCGTGAGGTTATGCTCCATCAATAGTCTCCTATTTGGTTTCCCTGTGACTAATGAACTGCATCCATACTCACTACTACTTGTTTCAGTTATCAATCTCCTGCCGAGGGTGTCTCTGCCTACTCTTGGAGAAACATGTCTCTTCCCATGTCCAAGTTCTAACTATATAGAGATTAAAAAAAAAAAAAAAAAACTGTCCTTGTATAATATAAATCTTTGTATAACATTTATCAATTTATGCACAAAACATTCAGATAATAATTTTGAGAGTTTTTTTTTTTAATTTGATTTCATCAAACATTTGGTGTCAGACTATAAAATTTGTAAATCATGTGGCAAGGGAAACATCACAAATAAGAAAACGTTGTAAAAAGTTTACAAACAGCATACTATTTCAGTAACACTGGGCCATGAAGTTTTGATACAATGTGAAGAGAGGAAAGCAAGTTTTATGATGTTAGAGACACTTCTTCCTATCTGGAATGCCATGGGGAGAAAAATAGCATATTATTTAAAAGATTAACTCTGTACCAAATTCCTTTCTTATATTTCTTAGATATTTATTTTCTGTATAGTTATAGACCAAACACAAACCCCATTTAACTCAAATCCTCTTATTCTTAAGATCTGAAGTGTATTAGACCTTCTAAGAAGGCCCAGTAATTCTATAGTTATGTATATGGACATAATGGTTCCTTTGCGTATTCATTTTTCACTTCCTAAGTATAACTGTCAAATAAAATGAAGACTTCTTTATTAGAACCCCTCATTATAGACCAAGCCCATATACAATTTTGTTGGAGTAATAGTTTACTTTTTTAAATTTCTTCAAACGCACAACTCTACAAGACTGCAATTATCTTAACCTCGACTACCATGAATTAATAATTTTATATCTCAAAATATTTTAAAGATTAGCTTGAAAAGATTATAGATAGGTTAGTGTTCAGAACTCAAAATTTCACATTTTCCTCTCCTTTCCCCAATTCAATTTGTACTTAGTTATTCACTACATTCACTTATGATTTCATGACAGGGATGAATTGTGGCAAAGTTTAAAGCACTTTTTTTCCCTCAAGGTGAAAACACATGAAGGAAGATGTGTATTAAGAATAGTAAGGTAAATGGGATTGTTTCCTTAATATCTCTTTCTGTTTTCTCATTGTTAGTGTATAGGAATGCAAGGGATTTGTGTGTGTTAATTTTATATCCTGAAACTTACTATGTTCATTGATAAGCTCTAGTAATTTTCTGATGGTGTCTTCAGGGTCTTCTATATAGAGGATCATGTAATCTGCAAACAGAGTTTTACTTCTTTTCCAATCTGTATTCCTTTTATTTCTTTTTCTTCTCTGATTGCTGTGGCTAAAACTTCCAAAACTATGTTGAATAGTAGTGGTGAGAGTGGGCACTCTTGTCTTGGTCCTGACTTTAGGGGAAATGCTTTCAATTTTTCACCATTGAGGATAATGTTTGCTGTGGGTTTATCATATATGGTTTTTATTAGTTTGAGATATATTCCTTCTATGCCTGCTTTCTGGAGGGTTTGTTTTCTAATCACAAATGGATGTTGAATTTTGTCAAAGGCTTTCTCTGAATCTATTGAGATAATCATATGGTTTTTATCTTTCAATTTGTTAATGTCGTGTATCACATTGATTGATTTGCAAATATTGAAGAATCCTTGCATCCCTGGATAAAGCCCACTTGGTCATGATGCATGATCTTTTGAATATGTTATTGGATTCTGTTTACTAGAATTTTGTTGAGGATTTTTGCATATGTTCATCAGTGATATTGGCCTATAGTTTTCTTTTCTTGTGGCATCTTTGTCTGGTTTTGGTGTTAGGGTGATGGTGGCTTCATAGAATGAGTTTGAAAGTTTACCTTCCTCTGCAATTTTCTGGAAGAGTTTGAGTAGGATAGCTGTTAGCTTTCCTCTGAATTTTTGGTAGAATTCATCTAGTCCTGGACTTTTGTTTGTTTGAAGATTTTTGATTACAGTTTCAATTTCCATGCTTGTGATGGGTCTGTTGAGATTTTCTATTTTTTTCTGGTTCAGTTTTGGAAGGCTATCAGTTCAGTTCAGTTGCTCAGTTGCATCCGCCTCTTTGCAACCCCATGAGCTGCAGCACGCCAGGCTTCCCTGTCCAACACCAACTCCTGGAGCCCACCCAAACTCATGTCCATTCAGTCGGTGATGTCATCCAACCATCTCATCTTCTGTCATCCCCTTCTCCTCCTGCCCTCAATTTTACCCAGCATCAGGGTCTTTTCAAATGAGTCAGCTCTTCACATCAGGTGGCCAAAGTATTGAAACTTCAGCTTCAACATCAGACCTTCCAATGAACACCCAGGACTGATCTCCTTTAGGATGGACTGGTTGGATCTCCTTGCAGCCCAAGGGACTCTCAAGAGTCTTCTCCAACACCACAGTTCAAAAGCATCAATTCTTTGGCACTCAACTTTCTTTATAGTCCAACTCTCACATCCATACATGACCATTGGAAAAACCACAGCCTTGACTAGATGGACCTTTGTCAGCAAAGTATTGTCTTTGCTTTTTAATATGCTGTCTAGGTTATACTTTTCTAAGAATTTATCCATTTCTTTCAAGCTGTCCATTTCACTGTCATATAGTTGCTGATAGTAATCTCTTATGATCCTTTGTAATTCTGTGTTGTCTGTTGTGTTTTCTCCATTTTCATTTCTAATTTTGTTGATTTGATTCTTCTCCCTTTTCTCGATGAGTCTGACTAATGGTTTGTCTATTTTATTTATCTTCTCAAAGAACCAGCTTTTAGTTTTATTTTTGCTATATTCTCTTTTGTTTCTTTTTCATTTATCCCACTCACTATTGCAACAAAAAGAATAAAATACTTAGGAATAAATCTACCTAAAGAAACAAAAGACTTATATATACAAAACTGTAACACACTGATGAAAGAAATCAAAGATGACACAAATAGATGGAGAAATATGTCATGTTCATGGATTGGAAGAATCAATATAGTGAAAATGAGTATACTACCCAAAGCAATCTATAGATTCAATGCAACCCCTATCAAGTTACCAATGGAATTTTTCATGGAACTAGAATAAACAATTTCCCAATTGGTATGGAAATACAACAAACCTTGAATAGTCAAAGCAATCTTGAGAAAGAAGAATGGAACTGGAGGAATCAACCTGTCTGACTTCAGACTTTACTACAAAGCCACAGTCATCAAGACAGTATGGTACTGGCACAAAGACAAACATATAGATCAACAGAACAAAATAGAAAGCCCAGAGATAAATCCATGCACCTGTGGACACCTGATCTTTGACAAAGGAGGCAAGAATATACAATGGAGAATACAATCTCTTTAACAAGTGGTGCTGGGAAAACTGGTCAACCACTTGTGAAAAAATGAAACTAGGACACTTTACAACAACCGTACAGAAAAATCAACTCAAAATGGATTAAAGATCTAAGTGTAAGACCAGAAACCATAAAACTCCTAAAGGAAAACATAAACAAAACACTCTCTGACGTAAATCACAGCAGGATCCTCTATGACCCACCTCCCAGAATAATGGAAATAAAAGCAAAAATAAACAAATGGGACCTAATTAAACTTAAAAGCTTTTGCACAATAAAGGAAACTATAAGCAAGGTGAAAAGATAGACTTCAGAATGGGAGAAAATAATAGCAAATGAAGCAACTGAAAAATAATTAATCTCAAAAATATACAAGCAGCTCATGCAGCTCAATACCAGAAAAACAAATGACCCAACCAAAAAATGGACCAAAGAACTGAACAGATATTTCACTGAAGAAGACATACTGATGGCTAATAAACACATGAAAAGATGCTCAACATGACTCAGTATCAGAGAAATGAAAATCAAAACCACAGTGAGGTACGATCTCACTCCAGTCAGAACAGCTGCTATAAAAAAGTGTACAAACAATAAATGCTGAAGAGGGTGTGGAGAAAAGAGAACCCTCTTACACTGTTGGTGGGAATGCAAAGTTAGTATAGCCACTATGGAGAACAGCATGGAGATTTCTTAAAAAACTGGAAATAGAACTGCCATATGACCCAGCAATCCCATGGTTGGGCATACACACTGAGGAAATCAGAATTGAAAGAGATATGTATACCCCAGTGTTCATCACAGCACTGTTTACAATAGCTTGGACATGGAAGCAACCTAGATGTCCATCAGCACATGAATGGATAAGAAAGCAGTGGTACATATACAGAATGAAATATTACTCAGCTATTAAAAAGAACACATTTGAATCTGTTCTAATGAGCTGGATGAAACTGGAGCCTATAGAAAGGTTGTTATTGAATCACACAAAGACACCGGGACTCTTGGCCCCTGGACGAGAAGAATTCAATCCGGGGCCAGAGACGAGGCTTAATCGCTCAGAGCTTTTGTGTAATAAAGTTTTATTAAAGTATAAAGGAGATAGAGAAAGCTTCTGACATAGGCATCTGAAGGGGGCAGAAAGAGTACCCCCCTGCTAGTCTTCAGCTGGATGTTATATAGTCACTAGCAGTCTGTTAATGAAAGAAAGGAATGTCTTAAAACTCAGAATGGCACCAGGCCCCTCACCCATAAGATGCATTTTGGGATAATCTTGGCACCAAATGGTTTATCCTGGGCCATAAAATGATTAACTTGAATCTTGAAGAAGAGCAGACCACCATAAAAATAGTTTCATTTACATAGATTAGGGGAACAATATCTGAGTATAACATACTGGTTTGTTAAATAGGTTCTGAGCCAAGAGGTGAAACCAACTTGAAGACAGAGTTTGGGGGTAAATGCATAATACATTAGCATATGCTATGCTAAGTCACTTCAGTCGTGTCCGACTCTGTGCGACCCCATGGATTGCAGCCTACCAGGCTCCTCTGTCCATGGGATTTTCCAAGCAAGAGTACTGGAGTGGGGTGCCATTGCCTTCTCCGTACATTAGCATAGCTTAAGACAAACATTTCCATAAGAAAAAGGCATTGGTTATCTCTAGGTTTGAGAAAAGTTAACTTCAGGTGAAACCAGTTGTCATTATGGCAACACAGTATTTTAAGAGAAACCTCCTTTTAAAGTTGTATAGAGAAGGAAAAAATATCGCTAGTTTGTTTCCTCCTAGCACTTAAGAGAGATAAAAATGTCTGACACTTGCAGGCTATTTCCTCCATTTGGAGACCCCTGGCTTTCCTGCCTGTTACCCTCTCACTATTATACAGAGTGAAGTAAGTCAGAAAGAAAAACACCAATACAGTATACTAACATGTATATATGGAGTTTAGAAAGATGGTAATGATGACCCTATGTGTGAGACAGCAAAAGAAGCACGGATATAAAGAGCAACATTTTGGACTCTGTGGGAGAAGGCAAGGGTGGGATGATTTCAGAGAATAACACTGAAATATGTATATGACCATATGTGGAAGAGATCACCAGTCCAAGGTCGATGCATGAAACAGGACACTCAAAGCTGGTGCACTGGGACAACCCTGAGGGATGGGATGGGGAGGGAGGTGGGAGGGCGGTTCAGGACAGGGGAAACATGTACACCCATGGCTGATTCATGTCAATCTGTGGCCAAAACCACTACAATATTGTAAAGTAATTAGCCTCCAATTAAAAAAAAAAAAAAAGAATAGTAAGGGACTTCCCTGGTGGTGCAGTGTCTAAGACTCTGTGCTTCTACTGCAGGTGGTGCAGGTTCAATCCCTAGTCGGGGAACTAAGATCCTGTATGCCACATGGCATGGCAGAAGAAAAAAAAAAAAATAGTGAGAGATTAACCTAGGCTGAAAGAGAGAGAGAAAGTCGGCTGGCTCAGGGGTGCACAGGGCACTTGATGGCACTAATAGCCCGTTTTCTAGTAAGAAAAATGCTTATAGTTTATAAAAATATTCCTACATCAGTTAATTAGATGTCAAGGAAATAGAAGAAACACAGAACACTTGAAAGGGTGATATGATAGAGTTAATATAAATCTCAAAACCATTTTTGACTAAAAGATTGACTGGAGACCATATTAGAACTCTGCCATCCCTTCACTGCCATTTTCCAGCAATGCTTACGTTTTTGGCATGACCCAAAAGTGAGTGGATAGGAATGTCCAGAAACTACTTATAATTACTTGTTGTGGTTTTAAAATTATTATTCTGTCCAACCCGAAAAATACGAGCTCAGAAGTATTCATGTTGTGTTACATACAAATGAAAAATCCCATCTGTTTACAAGTGCTTTTAAACTGAGTATCATGCCCCTTGCATTTGCTTAATAGGCTGGTTCAGATTGTGGATTATGAGGCATGCTGGAAATGCTAACACTGAAATTCTGTGTTGTTTACAAAAGTGATGGTGATAGACTGTCTCAGAATAACAGTGCAGTGAAATTTGTTTCTTCCAAAATCTAAATAAAGAATAAAAGACAGTTTCCCTGACTTCAGTAAAAATTATATATGTGTTATATGCTCTCTACGTTCCCAATACCTGCTTTTTACAGCATATGATTAAGTGACTAAAGTGTAATCTATTGCATGATATCTCCTACCGCAACAAAAGTAAACTCTCAAGAACACCACTGTAGCTGCTACACCTGGTAGCTTCTCAATCAATGATTTTAATTTTCCAAAAACAGATGACTATCATATGACAGAGTCAAGGTGCAGTGCTCATGTTAGCATGGTACTACCTTTGATTACCTTAAGAAGGAAGAACAATAATTGATGTTAAGCTCATCTGCTGGCTCTAGAAGTAGAAGGCTTTTTTTGTTCACAGTGAGTGATAAGTTCTAGACTTCAATATAGGTAAAGACTCCTCAACAATAAATAAATGTATCTTTATAAATGGCTTTGTTACATTCCCTGTATATAGACCTCTTACATTTAAAAAAAAATGGAATGCTTTTCCCTTTTCACAGAGACCTCTATATAAGTACAAAGCAATTATTTCAAAATTTGAAATAGCTCTGACTGTTTAGAAGCAGTCAGTAAAATAAAAAGAACTTTAAAGTATTTAATCTCAAATTTAAGAGATCTTTTATTCCCTTAAATCTATCTTTCTTAACTCCAAAACTACAGTAATTTTGAAAAAAGAATTATTACATGAAGCATGGTACATAACAGAATATGAGATGTAATAAGAAGCAAATGTGTTTGAAAATATATATGTGATAAATAATCATGTTAAAAAGAAATATACAAATCAACTGAACAATGTATTAACTATTGCCATATTTCCCATGAAATAAAAAAATTTCTTAAAACATTAAGTAAAAACCTTGAATATTATATAAACTATTTAGTGACCTAGAAATAATTGTTTTACTCTTATATCTTACTCAGGCAATCTGAATTTTAATACATATCATTAAACTAATATATAGTAGCCCTCAATAATAGCAAATAAATATTATTTATGTGCTATTTAGGTGTCACTGGGCTTCCCTGTGGCTTTAGCTAGTGAAGAATTCGCCTGCAATGCAGGAGACCTGGGTTCGAGTCCTGGGTTGGGAAGATCCCCTGGAGAAGGGAAAGGCTACCTACTTTAGTATTCTGGCCTGGAGAATTCCATGGACTGTATAGTCCATGGGGTTGCAAAGAACCTGACACGACTGAGCGACTTTGACTCACAGGTGGCACTAGTGGTAAAAACCTGCCTGCCAATGCAGGAGACTTAAAAGACACAGTTTGAATTCCTGGGTCAGGAAGATCTCCTGGTGGAAGCATGGCAACCCATTTCAGTATCTTTCCTGGAGAATCCCACAGACAGTCTGTAGCTTGGCAGGCTACAGTCCATTGGGTTGCAAAGAGTCAGATATGACTGAAGTGACTTAGCACACATGCATATATTATTTATATTTATGGAAAATTCTTTTTGATTATAAGTATTTGACTCATAAGAATTGTTAATTTATAAGAAGGTAGTAACATATAATTTGTAAAGAGGTAATATATCTAATGGAGAAGGCAATGGCATCCCACTCCAATACTCTTGCCTGGAAAATCCCATGGACAGAGGAGCCTGGAAGACTGCAGTCCATGGGGTTGTTGAGGGTCAGACACGACTGAGTGACTTCACTTTCACTTTTCACTTTCATGCATTGGAGAAGGAAATGGCAACCCACTCCAGTGTTCTTGCCTGGAGAATCCCAGGGATGGGGAAGCCTGGTGGGCTGCTGTCTATGGGGTCGCACAGAGTCGGACACGACTGAAGTGACTTAGCAATATATCTAATTAGTACTTTGTTTATTACTTATGATGGTTAGGACATAAGCATTTTCAGTTTGACTCCAAAATAACCAATTCCTCCATTTGCGTGGTCTATATTTCTCAACTCCCATAGTAAATATTAAAAAATAGTAAAAAAAAAATTGACCCACTGCGATATTCCTAAGTGGTCATTCACAGTGAGCAAAAGATGACATTACCATACAATGTGCTGTAGAGAATATAATTCTTCAATTATTTTGACACTTTGTTTTTATCATGTGTTGTTTTACATGAATGATCAGCAAAAGTTATCCTTGATTATGTTATTTGGATGAGTCTGGTGTTCTGTCTCCTAAGCAATCTTCTGCTGTATGTGATTTAATAATGCATGCATTTCTTATTCTCTCTAGGCCCAAGAAGGCAAGGTTTGAATACAAGGGGCAGTTGGAGATAAATAAATGAAACAACATTATGACAGAGCTGACTTTGATAATTACGGGATCTGACTATGTCCCAGTTGGGAAAATGTTTCTTTTCCTCTTTGCAATTTGTACTGTGCTGTCTTAGATAAGTTGAATCATTTTCCATGTGTGTGTGTGTGTGTGTGACTGTGGGTGAGTGAGCACACTTGTGCTTATGTATGTGTGTTGTAAGCTACAGCTACCTAAGGCCAATTGGGTGAATATGGAGGTGTATCTGGTGGGAAGACCTCCAAGTGGTCACTTCATGCCCCATGCATATTTCTGATGAAGCCTTCTGTTTGTTATTTCAGGAATATTAATTCTGACTTTGAGAAATATATGTAAGGAAGAGGGAATGAATCTTGTGATAATAAATCCTGTGTGTACAAGAAGTATGGTTTGAAACAATTATATTGTTGTATATGATGAAATTAAGTCTCGATAAAAAAAAAAAAGCCAAGGACATTGATGAAAGGAAACCCTTTTGAAGGAGTTTATCTAAGGCTTTCATAGAGAGTTTGGAAATGATCAAATTTACATATACCTTCACTTTGCTAATCTGACACTCGTAATTACTCAAGCCCATCAATAAGAACTAACAACTACCACATTGTTATCCCTAAACCTCTAAAGGATATCTTCCATTTATCCATTTGGATCTAGTCTTATTCTCTCTGCCCCAATTAAC
The DNA here is from genome assembly GCF_027580195.1 of Bos mutus. Lineage (NCBI taxonomy): Eukaryota > Metazoa > Chordata > Mammalia > Artiodactyla > Bovidae > Bos > Bos mutus. The sequence goes on along the minus strand of NC_091630.1, from coordinate 29,529,404 downwards.
CGTGTTCTAGGTCCCCACGGATCTGCCTCATGGGGGCTAAATCAAGACGTCCCCTTTGTCCTCTTCTCTCAGGCTTGATTTGCTGATGGGGAAGGGCAGAAGAGAATGGTGAGACGGGGAATCATAAGTTAAATTATTCAATAGTTTCTTTTTCACCCAAATTGCCTTCAGTTCAGTTCAGTTCAGTCACTCAGTCGTGTCCGACTCTTTGCAACCCCATGAACTGCAGCACCCCAGGCCTCCCTGTCCATCACCATCTCCCGGAGTTCACTCAGACTCACGTCCATCGAGCCAGTGATGCCATCAAGCCATCTCATCTTCTGTCGTCCCCTTCTCCTCCTGCCCCCAATCCCTCCCAGCATCAGAGTCTTTTCCAATGAGTCAACTCTTCGCATGAGGTGGCCAAAGTACGAGAGTTCCAGCTTTAGCATCATTCCTTCCAAAGAAATCCCAGGGCTGATCTCCTTCAGAATGGACTGGTTGATTCTTCTTGCAGTCCAAGGGACTCTCATCCAAGGGACTCTCAAGAGTCTTCTCCAACACCACAGTTCAAAAGCATCAATTCTTCGGCACTCAGCTTTCTTCACAGTCCAATTCTCACATCCATACATGACCACAGGAAAAACGAGAGCCTTGACTAAACGGACCTTTGTTGGCAAAGTAATGTCTCTGCTTTTCAATATGCTATCTAGGTTGGTCATAACTTTCCTCCAAGGAGTAAGCATCTTTTAATTTCATGGCTGCAGTCACCATCTGCAGTGATTTTGGAGCCCGCCAAAATAAAGTCTGACACTGTTTCCACTGTTTCCCCATCTATTTCCCATGAAGTGATGGGACCAGATGACATGATCTTTGTCTTCTGCATGTTGAGCTTTAAGCCAACTTTTCCACTCTCCACTTTCACTTTCATCAAGAGGCTTTTGAGTTCCTCTTCACTTTCTGCCATTGGGGTGGTGTCATCTGCATATCTGAGGTTATTGATATTTCTCCCGGCAATCTTGATTCCAGCTTGTGCTTCTTCCAGCCCAGCGTTTCTCATGATGTACTCTGCATATAAGTTAAATAAGCAGGGTGACAATATACAGCCTTGACGTACTCCTCTTCCTATTTGGAACCAGTCTGTTGTTCCATGTCCAGTTCTAACTGTTGCTTCCTGACCTGCATACAAATTTCTCAAGAGGCAGGTCAGGTGGTCTGGTATTCCCTTCTCTTTCAGAATTTTCCACAGTTTATTGTGATCCACACATTCAAAGGCTTTGGCATAGTCAATAAAGCAGAAATAGATGTTTTTCTGGAACTCTCTTGCTTTTTCCATGATCCAGCGGATGTTGGCAATTTGATCTCTGGTTCCTCTGCCTTTTCTAAAACCAGGTTGAACATCTGGAAGTTCACGGTTCACGTATTGCTGAGGCCAGGCTTGGAGAATTTTGAGCATTACTTTACTAGTGTGTGAGATGAGTGCAATTGTGTGGTAGTTTGAGCATTCTTTGGCATTGCCTTTCTTTGGGATTGGAATGAAACTGACCTTTTCCCAGCCCTGTAGCCACTGCTGAGTTTTCCAAGTATGCTGGCATATTGAGTGCAGCACTTTCACAGCATCATCTTTCAGGATTTGAAATAGCTCAACTGGAATTCCATCATCTCCACTAGCTTTGTTTATAGTGATGCTTTCTAAGGCCCACTTGACGTCACATTCCAGGATGTCTGGCTCTAGGTGAGTGATCACACCATCGTTATTGTCTTGGTTGTGAAGATCTTTTTTGTACAGTTCTTCTGTGTATTCTTGCCACCTCTTCTTAATATCTTCTGCTTCTGTTAGGTCCATACCATTTCTGTCCTTTATCGAGCCCATCTTTGCATGAAATGTTCCCTTGGTATCTCTGATTTTCTTGACGAGATCTCTAGTCTTTCTCATTCTGTTGTTTTCCTCTATTTCTTTGCATTGATCATTGTGAAAGGCTTTCTTATCTCTTCTTGCTATTCCTTGGAACTCTGCATTCAGATGCTTATATCTTTACTTTTCTCCTTTGCCTTTTGCTTCTCTTCTTTTCACAGCTATTTTTCAGGCTTCCCCAGACAGCCATTTTGCTTTTTTGCATTTCTTTTCCATGGGAATGGTCTTGATCCCTGTATCCTGTACAATGTCACATACCTCAGTCCATAATTCATCAGGCACTCTATCAGATCTAGTCCTTTAAATCTATTTCTCACTTCCACTGTATAATCATAAGGGATTTGATTTAGGTCATACCTGAACAGTCTAATGGTTTTCCCCACTTTCTTCAATTTCAGTCTGAATTTGCAATAAGGAGTTCATGATCTGAGCCACAGTCAGCGCCTGGTCTTGTTTTTGTTGACTGTATAGAGCTTCTCCATCTTTGGCTGCCTAGAAAATAATCAATCTGATTTTGGTGTTGACCATCTGGTGATGTCCATGTGTAGTCTTCTCTTGTGTTTTTGGAAGAGGGTGTTTTGTTATGACCAGTGCATTTTCTTGGCAAAACTCTATTAGTCTTTGCCCTGCTTCATTCCATATTCCAAGGCCAAATTTTCCTGTTACCCCAGGTGTTTCTTGACTTCCTACTTTGCATTCCAGTCCCCATGGGTTGGCTAAATTCCTCAATCTAAGGTCCTACCTAGGTAGAATTTTGCATGTGGTTGTCTTCTGCAAGGTCTGGAAACTTCTCTCACTCCTGGCCTCTTCAGACTTAGGGGTGCTGCTTATTTTAACCATTTGCTGCTAAGGTTGGAACCACAGTATAATATGCTGTCTATTGTTTAATGTATTTGTTGTTTGTTGTTCAGCTGCTAGGTCATGTCTGACTCTTTACGACCCCATGGAATGCAGCACGCCAGGCTTCCTTGTCCTTCACCATCACTCAGAGTTTGCTCAGACTCATGTCCATTGAGTCATTGATGCCATCCAACCATCTCATCCTCTGTCATTCCTTTCTCTTGCCCTCAATCTTTTCCAGCATCAGGGTCTTTTCCAGTGAGTCAGTTCTTCACATCAGGTGGCCAAATTATTGTAGCTTTTGTTTAGTAAATAATGCAATATTAATATTTTTTCTTACCCTAAATAGTCCATATCTGTTTCTAGCCAGGACTCTGATTGAGAAAAACAGTAAAGGAAAATATGTCCTAGCTAGGAACCATGAAGTAGTGAAAACATTGTATTGAAAAGACTGAATTTTAGAATTTCTTTCAATCACTCATGGTAAAGTGAGAAGGGACCTTTAATAGAACTGGATAAGTCATGTAAGAAGAGACAGACTGGGATAAAAATTCTTGGTGGAAAATAAAACAAAGTATATCAAACTCTATCCTTTAAAGATAAATAGTTAAAGCAGTTGGTCCTTGAAAGTTGAGAGAGTAGGGGTGATTTTTGAATCATAATTTGGGATCTTGAATCATGGCTCTTGGGATTCTCAGAAGTATCATGACTTTAAAATATGACAGTATTCATTTATTTCTTTGTTGTTTTATATTTGTTTTCTCTGTATTGTAAAAAATGTTTCTTTGTTTGTTTTCTATGATGGTGCATGTGGATTTCAAGGTATCTATTACAAGGAGTAGATGTCTTCTCTGCTTAATATGTTGATTTTTTGTTATACATTTACTTTTATTGGTGTGTACTTACTATCCCAATTGAACTGAGAAATACTAATATGAGTTTCCTTTGTGTAGGGTTATTTACCAGGAGTTCTGCCACATTTGTATGTTAGATTCATTTGGAAAAGACTCCAGGCAAGTTTTTTTCCTAGATAAATTTAGTCTTTCTTTATAAATTCTCAACAGAATCCTCCAGCAGCTGGCCATTACTTTTTAATCAAGTACGTGCTCTTCATTGTTGTTGAAATTCAAGAGGAAATCCACAATATAGTAAGAATTTCTGGATTTTCCTTGAAATAATAAAAGTAAAATTTGACTTTGAGCTAGAGATAATGTCTTTACTTATTACTTTAACTGAATAAACATGAATAGGACTTGTTTAGCTTGTACGCTCCTGTGAAATTAAGGAATATGATTTAAATATCAATGTAACCAATATTTGAACTATATGTCATTTATAATAGATAGTTCTCTACTTTGTTTTCCTGCTGTGGAACATATCTGCATTGTTTACATTGCCTCCTGTTTGCATACAGTACTAAAAGGAATAAAAATAAACCCTTTTAATTGGAAGGAGTCATCTTAGTTTAACCTCTCAGCAAGTGCAGTATATTTCATTTTTATATGCATATGATTATCATCTTGCTTGAGATTTTCAGTTACTAGAATGATCTATGTACTTTTAGTTAGGTAGAAAGCTAATCCATATATTGAGTAAAAAGCTAACTCATTGTTTAGCCAAATTCTGCCCTCAGGGACATTTCATTTACAGATTTATCATTTCTTTCCCAAATCCAACTCTCTTTATAGCAAACATTCATTACTTCCTCTTTGTAATATTTTTTGGCCTTCTGCTTTCCATCAATGAATTGGTACTTATTTTTCTTCCAAATATCACTCATATATATGAAGGTGTGTGTGTGTGTGTATCTGAAAATACTACAGTAAAATTAACTAGTTTAAGTCATCTGTTAATATCTTAAATTGCTTCTTTAAATTTCAATGTCATATTAAAAGAAACCTTTGTGTTTTCTTTAATAAGTTTATTTTTCAAAAAAAATAATTATTTGAATGTTTTATCAGATTCCTTAATTGCAAAATCATTAAAGTTAAATTTTTAATTGAAAGCAAAAGGAAAAATTAAAATTATTAAAATATGTATTTGGGTTTTTATAGAAGACTCAAATTATGTAATTTTGAACAATATTGCAAATAAACTTCAATCTGTCTTTGTAGCTTCATCTGGTCTCAAAAAGAGAACATTTAGTTATATTTTAAAAATCTTATCTAAAGTTTTAGGTATATACATTCTAACTTTATCTTTTCTTATGACTACAGTAATGTTTTTTATACTTATATCTCATTTTTATATGACAAGGTAATATAATTATATTAATTTTGATACTATTGAGTCAGAAAAAAAGAGGCATGATGTTATCATTCTTTGGATTTTCCTTATAAAGAGATTAGCAAAAATGAAGTGTCAGCTTTATATCCTATGGTCACTCTTCACAGCTTTAATAGTAAGGACTAAGATAGAGTTTTTGTGCATACTAATATGCTTAGATTATTCAGATTGCATTGACTTAATAATTTCAGTAAGCACCTTAAGTGAAACACATTTTTTCTTTTTTATAGTCAGATTTTTTTGAGTTATAATTTATACATAGTGATATTCACCAGTATTAGGTATGTAGTTCTAAGAGTTTTACAAACATGTTTCACCATATAACCACCAATACAATCAAGATATAAAATACCTCTATCATGCCCAAAACTTTCTGAGTATCCCTTTGAATGCAGTCTCCTCCTCCCTACCCCTACTCCCTGGAAACTGCTGGTCTGATGTTTGTCCACTCGATTTGCCTTTTCTAGAACATCATATAAATGAAATCATAGAGTAGGTAGCATCTGGTGTCTGACTTCCTGCCTTTGTGCCAGTGTTTATAAAATTCATATGTGTTCTTGCATTTATCAGCAGTTTATTCCTTTTTTGTTGCTCTCTAGTATTTCACTGAATTAATATACCACAGTCCGTTTATTTATCCACCAGATGATGGACATCTGGGATCTTTACAGGTTTGAATGATTGTGAATAAGACTGCTACACACATTCGTGTACAGTTCTTTGTATGACCATTTTTCTTGTTTAAATATCTAAGAGTGGGATTGACGGGTCATATGATAAATTTTTGTTTAACTTAACTAAATAGTGGCTGAATGGTTGTCTAAAGTGTCTGTACTGTTTTGCTTTATTCCCACCTGGACTGAATTGACTTTTATATCCTCTGAATTCTTGTATATTTAAATTTTTATATGAACATTTTTATATGAAGATATGTACATTCAGTATGTATCCTATGCAAATTTATTACAGAATGGAGAACATATTTGCCAATCATATATCTGCTAAAAGATTAATATCCAAAGTATTTAAAAGATTCATACAACTCAATAGCCAAAAACAAATAACCTGTTTAAAAAGTGGGCAAAGTTTCTGAATATATACTTCTCAAAAAAGAAAACTAAAGATTAAAAAAAAAATCTTACAAATGGCCAACAAGTACATGAAAAGGTGTTCAACATCACTTTATCCTCAGAGAAATATAAATTAAAACCACAAAGACATATCACTTCATACCTGTTAGGATGGCTATTATCAAAAGACAAGAGATAATATATGCTGGCCAGGATATGGAGAAAAAAAGAACCTTATACATCATTGGTGGAAATCAAAACTGCTACATCCATTATGGAAGACAGTATGGCAGTTCCACAAGAAATTAAGAATAGAACTACCACATGAACCAGCAACCCTACTTCTGGGGATATATCCAAAAGAAATAAAATCTGAATCTCAAAGATATGTGCACTTTCATGCTCATGGCAGCATTATTCCAATAGCCAAGATATGAAAACAACGTAAGTATCTATTGATAAACAAATGAAGAAAATGTGAATATATAATGGAATATTGTTTAGACTTAAAAAAATGTAATTCTGCCATTTGCAACAACATTAATGAACCCGGAGGACTTTATGCTAAGTAAAATAAGCCAGACACAGAAAGACAAATACTGCTCAATCAAAGATATATGGGGAATCTAAAATAGTCAAACTCAACGAATCAGAGAGTAGAATGGTGTATAGCCATCCCCAGGGGTATGGGGAAGGGGAATATGAAGAGATATTAGCCAAAGGGTACAAGTTTCAGTATGCAAGATGGATGAGTTCTGGAGGTCTAATATGCACTATGGTGACGATAGTTAATAATGGTTTATTATATTGTATAGTTATTTGCTAAGACAAATCTTGATTTAAACTTTCAACATATATACAAACACAGTGGTAACTGCGTAGAGGTGGCGTGTAAGTTATTTAGCTTACTTGTGATCTTGTCACAGTGTGTACATATATCAAGACATTAAGTTGTACACCATATATATATATATATACACACACACACACACACACATACACTTTAGATGTCAGAGAGACATCAAAGTTGGTTTTTTAAAAATAAATCTGGCTCAAGGCAGTGTGTAGTGCTTTAAAAAATTTACTGAAGCTTCATATATACAAGAACAAAGGAAAGTTATTTTACATATAAATAAAATAACTGGGAAAAAACCTAAACTATCATCAATTTTAAAGTATCAAAATATCTAAGTTTAGGATTCTGTAATATCTCTAGTATTATCAGGTAAATAATGCAGAAGAAGTTGAAAATTTAAGTACTATAATAACAGTGCACTAGTAATTGAAAAACTGGGAATAGCTTCTATGTTTAAAAATGAATTATTAGAATATTGATGGTATGATGTGATGGACTTGAATCCAGTAGACAAAATGAACTTGCAAGCTTTAATACATAGTATAATTCCAATTACATGATGGCTATAAGTATATTAGAAAGAATAAACTACATTAATAACATTTGTCAATGTCTCATATAATTTATGCATGTCAAAAGAAAGACTGGGTACTCTATCTTGCACTGTGTCTGAGGAGCAATCCTAAGGAGAGTAAAGTGAAGAGATGGAGTCATATCCTCAAGGGTATTTGTTGTTTCTATTGTTCAGTTGCTAAGTCGTGTCGGAATCTTAAGATGTTGCTAAGCGAATTGGGTCTGTCCTGTTAGACAACTTGTTATGTGAGATAAACTCTCTTTATATAGATCATTTTTATTTGGATTTTAAGCCACTTGCTCAAATATAGAACAAACTACAAAAAAAAAAGAGGGTACACAATGAAAATAAAACAATAGAAGGTTTTTAAAAATGTTGCTTCGTTTACTCAGCAATTTTATTTGCTTCATTTTTCTACTACCTCGTTTTCTCAGTCCTTGAACACTATGGAATCACGAGAATTCTATCTACCATGGTTGAAATAATCAATCATAGCACACTTTTCTTGGATAGTTATTCTAGAAATAGACTCAGTGATTTCTCTATGTAGTCTATTTCGGGGTGTGAGGAATAATTTGTGCAATACTATTCAGGAAAAATCATTCCAAACTGATTTCATGAAAGTTCTGATGAAAGTTTTTAGATCTAGAGAATACCTTAGGTATATATAGTCATCCAACAAATCATTAGGCAATATATTTCATGTTACACTTAAGAAGAGGTTGTAAAACTTGTGGGAAGTTTCTAAGGGCTTAACATAGTACTGTTTCCTCAACCATTTCGTATGATATCTTTTAACATACCTTTACAGAATAAATTGAATTTAAACTTATGCAATTCCAATGTTAAAAAAATATAGAAGTACATTAAAAGAGAATGACAGAGAGAAACATACCAGCCTTGATGAAACATTGAAGTCTGTTTTAACAGTTAAAATATTTTAAAGAGATAGCATTCAGACAAAAATACAAAATATTTTTTAGCAAATGATAAAATTTCTTGTATGTAGCTTCCAAATACCAGTTGCTCAAAAACACTGTGAAAACCTAGCTTGAGGGAGTTTCTGGAATAAGGATTCAAGAATATAGTTTATCCTAAATTCATGGTATGGCATAACTTTCAAAAATATAAAATAGAGTCCATGAGCAGAGGTAGTTTTTGTATTGTGATAAAGGATTAACCAGGGCTTCCCAAGTGGCTCAGTGGTAATGAATCCCCCTGCCAGTTTAGCAGGCACAGGAGATGTGGGTTTGATCCCTGTGTTGGGAAGATCCTCTGGAGGAGGAAATGGCAACCCACTCTAGTATTCTTGCCTAGGAAATCCCATAGGCAGAGGATCCTCGTGGGGTTACAGTCCATGGGATCACAAAGAGTCAGACAGGACTGAATAACTAGGCACTCAAGGGATTGACCACAAAGGTGAAGGGATTTTAAAGATAAGATTAGGTCCCTAATCACTTGTCTTTAAGTTAATCAAAAGGATCATTGGGTGGGCCTGATTTAATGAGGTGAACCCTTGATATGAATTTGTCAAATTAATACTTATTCAGTGGCACTCAGAGTGCCAGATGGTGAGTTTGATTCAAAAGCAGACCACAAGAGGAACTGAAATCAAGAAACTCGCAGGTCCTAAATGAAGGACCAGGTAAAGAGGCTACCTGGAGAGATCAGGGCAGAGTGCACACAAAGAAAGGGGCACACGACCTAACTAGGGTTTATGGGTGGAATGTGTTGGGGTTTCCAGACTAAGGCCAGATTAATTAATTCAAACAAAAGAAGTGGATTTTGGAAAGCCATGTGCATGCATGCTAAGTCACTTCAGTCATGTCCAACTCTTTGTGACCCTGTGGACTTAGCCTGCCAGGCTCCTCTCTCCATGGGATTCTCCAGGCAAGAATACAGGAGTGGGTGGCCATGCTCTCCTCCAGAGGATCTTCCCAGCTCTGGGACTGAACCCACATCTCTTATGTATTCTGCATTAGCAAACAGGTTCTTTACTACTAATGACACTTGGTAAGCCACATAAGGGTATTATCTAGGGATACACAAGGGGAAGGTCTAGGGAAGAGACTTGTTCTTAAGAACTGTTGGGGAAGTTATTTCAGGCACTTATATTTGTGTGTGATTCTACAGGCTGCTATCTCAGGCACATGCTGGCATAAGGAGACTAATTTTTGAGGTCACTGCATGCTACTTGGCCAGACTAAATGAATGTCATGGAGGAGCTTAGCTAAGCTTTCAATAACTCTTTAAAAGAGAGATGGAGGTGACACTTTCCTGTTGGTCCTGAAGAACCTAACTGCCATGCTGTAGATAGGGTCAGATGGCAGAGAATGATGGGCAACCTCTCGAAGCTATTAATACAAACTACAAGGAACAATTTGCTATTTAGTTGCTAAGTTGTATCCAACTCTTTTCAACCTCAAGGACTGTAGCCTGCCAGGCTCCTTTGTTCATGGAATTTTTCAGGCAAGAATACTGGAGAGGGTTGCTATTTCTTTCTTCAATAAAGTCTAGAGTCTGCCAAAAAATCAATGACCTTGGAAGAGGACCCAGATCACACAGAAGATGTGATCTGAGAGCTAGTTGACAACCTTGATTGCAGCCAAGTTCCAAGATAACTGTCACCAGCTAAGCACTGCCTAAAGGGCTTCCCAGGTGGCTCAGTGGTAAGGAATCTGCCTGCAATGCAGGAGACCCAGGCTTGATCCCTGGGTAAGGAAGATCCCCTGGAGAAGGAAATGGCAACCCACTCCAGTGTTCTTGCCTGGAGAACCCCATGGACAGAGGAGCCTGGTGGGCTATAGTCCATAGGGTCACAAAGAGTCATATGACTGAAGTGACTTGGTCCACATTCATGCAAGCACTGCCTGAACTCCTGATCCAAGGAAACCATGAAATATAGGCATTTTAAGCCTTTAATTTTGTGGTAATTTGTTATGTAGCCACTTATAACTAATATAGCTACAGTGTGGGGGAAAAGTAGAACTGGTACTTAAATGGCTGATTAGTTCATTTATTCACTTATTTGGTAATTACTATTATGTACCAGCCATTGTTTTAGAAACAAGATGAGCAAAAAAGTACACAGTCCCTACTCTCATAAGGCTTAGAGTGTAATGGAGGAGAGTGGTGTGCTATACAATCACAGTTATAAAAACTGAGATATGAGCTGTAAAGTAATAAAGTATGATTCTCTCACTGCACATAGCAAAGGGCCCTTCCTAGGTTCAAATGTCCTGTAGTGGTGTTTAATGAGAGATTGAAAGAATTAGTTACAAAGAACTTCCCACAAAGAGAGGAAGGTGTGGTTACACATGATCTCATTAGAATGAGATCTTTATTTTACATAGTATTTTCTCATTAGACTATAAAATGCCTTCAAGCCAGATACTGTATCTTGTTTTGTTTTATTCAGAGACTAGTATGTAACAAGGTACTTACTATGCACTGGATGAATAAATGAATAAATCATTGATATCATAAGGAAACAGGCTTTGTCTGTGCATAAGAAAGATGTTCCTCATTTAAAACTGCTCCTCATAGAGTAGCTGGATCCCCATTAGTTGACATCTAAGCAGACACAGCATGATTATCACTCAAGAGCATTGCAAATGCGATGAGAAGTCTGTTGAAGCAATTCTGGTTTGCAGCTTCTGCTCAGTCCTCAGTGTGGTAAGGTGAGATTGTGATAGATGGGGTCGAGTATTTTATGCAGTCAGAAAAGCAACTGAAGAAATAAACAGTCAGAAGATTAGACATGTGTCCCTGAATAAGATGTATTATCAAGTAGGGATAGTATAGAATGATAAAAGAGCATATTTGACATAGAAAAATTATATATAATCTGGATATTTGACCTCAAGCTCAAATAAAACAATGCATTTAATAAGTGGGCTTTCCAGGTGGTGCTAGGGGTAAAGACTTTGCCTGCCAATGAAGGAGACATAAGAGACTTGGGTTCAATTGCTGAGTTGAGAAGATCTCCTTTAGGAAGAAATGGCAACCCACTGTAGTATTCTTGCCTGGAGAATCCCATGGATAGAGGAGCTTGGCAGGCTACGGTCCATAGGGTCTCAAAGAGTTGGACACAACTGAAGTGATTTAACACAGCACATATTAATAAATGAGGAATCATATAGGAAATGCTATTAGCTTCTTTCTTAACTGGGAAATATGTAACAAAAGGGGCATTCAAGATTTGTAAACAAGTGGATATCTGCAGAGCCATTTGAGGTGAGAAAATAGTCTTTAGAATTCAAAGAATCTTCAGTGACTCGGTTTGAAGATGTGCCCTTCTCTCTATACAAACTTGAATTTCAAACTGGAAGTGGAGAGTTTAGAGTCCTGCAAGCATACGCAGTGGAAGGTCAGTCTTTGAGGCTGAAACTGGGAGATTTTCTTTGGCTTAACCTCTAGTGCATTTTCCTATATCTATGTATTAAAAAATTCAGCTAGGCCAAGATGATTTGTTTGACTACAGTGTACAATCAAAATCAACTCTCACTTATTATTTAAGAATATTTTTTTGGATTTGTTCTGAATGTTTGGTTGAACTAGTAGACAATATCAAGAGATTGAAGATGTGTTTTATTATGGATAATTCACATTAAAATGTGGGATAATAATTATATGAATATTTATAAAAGATACTATGAATATCAGATTAGAAAAAATCAACATACATACAATTTAACTAATAATCTCTCTGATTAAAATCTATCTGGTTTAAACAAAAACAGTTGTTTAGGTCTTTGATGGAGGGCACTGGAATGTTTGTTCATAGTTACTCAGGATTTCAGATTCTAGCCAAATGCCCAACAAGTAGAATTTAAAACATTTGTTGAATACATTGATGGAAGCAAATAAGGATGTTTTGTAACTAAATTATTTTTAATTAATTTATTTATTTTAACTGGAGGCTAATTACATTACAATATTGTGGTGGTTTTTACCATATATTGACATGAATCATCCATGTGCATACATATGTCCCCCATCCCAAACCCCCTCTCACTTCCCTCCCCATCCCATCCCTCTGGGTTGTACCAGTGCACTGACTTAGAGGGGCTTTTATATACATTGAACTTGGACTGGTGATCTATTTCACATATTGTAATTAATATAAATGTTTCAATGCTATTAAAAGTATTCACCTTTCATTAGAATTTTATATTTTAAAACATTTAGCTAGATTATTTTTATTATTGAAAATGCTTTGATTACAATTTTTAAACCACTGCAATAAATAAAAATTATTCTTTTAGTGTAACTTCTCAATTTCTATGGGTAAATGCTGTTACATTATAGTTTTTAGTAGTAATAAAATTATCCTGACAACCAGTTTTAAAAAATAGAGGAGAGTGAAGTGATAAATTACTCAGTTAAACAATTTCTAATGCTATAAATGCTAACATGACTTAATCAGCTTTCTTTCAGATAAGCAAAGAAACAGAAAAAATGAGAATGATTCAACCTAACTTTCAGTATAGAAAAGCTGAATAAAAAAAAAAAATAATATATAAAAAAAAAAAAAAAGAAAAAGCTGAATAAAGAATTCTAACTAATGTAAGTGTTATGATGATACTATCCTGAGAACTGGATATGTTTTCACAATTTCTAAGTTGCACAAAATAAAAGGCATATACTATTTTAAAATATTTTATTAATAACAATTAGAGAAATTTATCACCAGGCAGAATAATATGAAGATAGAATAATATATGATTGAATTTCAATAAAACTGAAAAGATGATCCACATATCCTGTTAATTAAAATAATTAGCTTAGTTATTTCCTAAAGTGAATTGATGCCTGAAATTGTATTTTATAAGGTTGAAAGACTCTAAATGATTTATCTTGTAAGGGTCATGAAATCAGTAATCATTAAGAATTATGTTTTAGATTATTCCAAATGTTCAATACATATTCTATGTGGTATAAGTTATTTACATAAAAAATCTCTCTGAGCAATCACCTCTACAGCATAGTTTTACATTAAAAATATATTCAAAGATACATCTTCAAAATAATATTTATATAGTAATTAAAACAAATTAAACATTAACTATCATAATTATAAAAAACCTTAAAATGCTATCTTAAAACATTTTCTTATTATTTATACAGCTTGTTTCATCCCAATTTTAGATAAAATCAGATTTCTTAATTAGGATAAAGTAAAACCAAAACAAAAAGAATAAAAGGATAAAATTGACTTAAAATATTTGTGACAATTTGTTCTAGGAAATCATTGTGTGAAGGTGATACCATGTTCCATATAAATCTAACAAAGGGAGTTACAACTTAAGGGAGAGGAGACAGTGCCATCATAGGAAAAGTCTGTGGTACTTAGTAGTAATAATTTGATATGATAACTCTAATTTTCTCAAGGATAACAGACTGCTTTGGTCTGAGGTTCATTTCTATAAGTTCCTATATGTCCTTAGTTTCTTGAGTATACCTAGTGTTGAGTTTTTAGAGTTTTTAGAGCCTAAAAGCATTTAGAGACACTATGGAAACTCAAAGGTTACTAAGTAAAAAGAACAAATAATTGCAAGTAATTTGCATATAATTAAAATTATAAAAAAGCTTAGGATCAGGTATTTATATTTGCTATTCATTCATTCTTATATCAATATGCATATGAGAAACCAATAAAAGCAAAATTGTTAATAATAATATATTTCCCTTATTTTGAGATCCAGATACATGCATTTACACGTATACATGAAGGATTCATAAGGTGACATGATCTTTACATTAAGGCTGTAGGTTAAATATAGGTGCCCTCACTTTATGGATGAGGAAACTGGATAAAAGGGATTAAGTAAATGATTATTATAGTCTAGCAAGTAATAGAGATAACATCTGAAATTAGGGCACTGTAATTCCCAAAGTCAGGACATTTTCACCAGACTCCTCAGCAATTTTAGATGGAATAAAATAAAATGCATATTGTGGAATAAATTCATATACAGAAAATTAACATTTCCCCAAAGAAGCCACAAACCATATAGAGCGAGAGTTTGGTAATGCATACACCTAATTTACATAACTAATTTATATAATCATTCAGTGTCTTCATGGAAATATTTGCATTCAGAATTTTTCATTTTGCCCAGTTTTCCCCCAGAAATTTCTTTGTTGAATTATATTCACATTAAAAATATATATTGTTGTAATTGTCCCCAACAAACACATTAATTTCAAGGATATGTATGTATGAAAAACAAAACAGTCAGCAACTTTAAAAATTTTAAGTATGTCCAAAAATATCTTAGTCTTCTGTTATGTGGGTCACCATTTACCTAGGATACAGTTTTTTTGCTTGCTTGCTTTTTTTTTTTTTTTAAGTAGGCTTTAGATGTGAAGCAGGAAGAAAAATGTCTGTGTTGGACTCACTATGGATGAGATTTTTAAGAGTGCTGATGTGCTCAGTTGTAGCCGACACTTTGAGACCCCATGGACTGTAGTCCACGAGGTTCCTCTGTCCATGGAATTTTCCAAGGAAGAATACGGGAATGGGCTGCCATTTCCTTCACCAGGATTCTTAAGAGGGTTCAATGTAAATGTTAGCCAGAGGGAGTTAGATATATGAATCTGAAGCTCAGAAAAGACAGAATAGAAGACACTGAATTAGAAAAACATCTACTTTTCCTTCATTGACTACACCAAAGCCTTTGTGTGGATCACAACAAACTGTGGAAAATTGTTAAAGAGATGGGAATACCAGACCACCTGACCTGCCTCCTGAGAAATCTGTATGCAGGTCAAGAAGCAACAGTTAGAACTAGACATGGAACAACAGACTGATTTCAAATTGGAAAAGGAGTACGTCAAGGCTGTATATTGTCACCCTGCTTATTTAACTTATATTCAGAGTACATTATGTAAAATGCCAGGTTGGATGAAGCACAAGGTGGAATCAAGATTGCCAGGAGAAATATCAATGACCTCAGATACACAGACGACACCACCCTTATGGCACAAAGTGGAAAAAAAAAAAAAAAAAAGAGCCTCTTGATGAAAGTGAAAGAGGAGAGTGAAAAAGTTGGCTTAAAGCTCAACATTCAAAAACCTAAGATCATGGCATCTGGTCCCATCACTTCATGGCAAACAGATGGGGAAAAAATGGAAACAGTGAGAGACTTTATTTTGGGGGGCTCCAAAATCACGGCAGATGGTGAATGTAGCCATGAAATGAAAAGACGCTTGCTCCTTGGAAGAAAACCTATGTCCAAACTAGACAGCATATTCAAAAGCAGAGACATTACTTTGCCAGTAAATGTCCGTCTAGTCGAAGCTATGGTTTTTCTAATAGACATGCATGGATGTGAGAGCTGGACTATATAGAAAGCTGAACACTGAAGCATTGATGCTTTTGAACTGTGGTGTTGGAGAAGACTCTTGAGAGTCCCTTGAAATGCAAGGAGATCTAACCAGTCCATCCTAAAGGAAATCAGTCTTGAATGTTCATTGGAAAGACTGATGTCAAAGCTGAAACTCTAATACTTGACCACCCAATATGAAGAACTTACTCATTGGAAAAGATCCTGCTACTGGGAAAGATTGAAAGTGGGAAGAGAAGGGGACAACAGAGGATGAGATGGTTGGATGGCATCACTGACTCAATGGACATGAGTTTGAGTAAGCTCTGGGAGTGGTGATGGACAGGGAAGCCTGGCATGCTGCAGTCGATGGGGTTGCAAAGAGTCGGACTCGGCTGAACAACTGAACAGAACTGAACTGAATTAGGAAGCAACAGAATAGTGATGCCGCCTGAAGACACCTTCATAGTAGAATCATCCTGCAGGAGTTGTAGACTAAGAAGAGAAATTGCATGAAGCTGAAGAACACTAACATTTAAAGAACTGATGGAGAAAGATAAAATCTTAAGTCTTATTTAAAGTAAATCTTAAAAATATACTAAGAAGGAATCACTAGGGTAAACGACAATAAGGAAAAGGATGAGAGATGCTAAGAAAGGAGTTTTTAAAGGAAATTAAAAACTGCTGAAATGTTTACTGATTTTATAACATGGAAACCAATTGTGACCTGGGGAAGAATATTTTGGTGCATAATGGGGACAGAAGCCCAACTTCAATGTGATAAGTAAATGATCAATGAGTAAATCAGAGTTGAAAGATTAAGCAAATTTGTCAATGATTTTTGGAATTGGTTTATGTAAGAAGCAGAAAAAAATTCCTAATATGGAAAGTGAAGGAAGGGAAGGTTGCCCATGATTCTTATTCATTTTCTTTTAATGATTTTATATAAAAATACTGAACAAAATTTCGTGCCAGTAGAAAACATTAAGGAAGATATTAAAGTTACAGATGAAAGAAGCACTAAACAATTGAAGATCCCTAAGAATTTACAATGTTATGGATGAAAATATTAGGTAGAAAAATTAGATTCTAAAATATGCTTGGAAATGTGACTAACTTTTCTTCTTCCTTTCCTCCACCTCTAAAAGAAAACTGAGTATAATAACATAATTTCTTATTTTCATTATAGAGTGAACAAACAAAAATCCTTCTCTGTGATAACCAAGAAGGAATCTAATTAAAGGTAAGTTATTACTTTTGTATTCTGATAAAGCATGAAAATGAAACAGTATAGTGCATAGAAACAAGAATTACTTTCTGTGGGAAGTGGCAGACAACTTGCTAAGCTAGGAAATGTTTCCTTTCTCCACATGGATTTTGATTAGACCAAATCTCCACCTGCATTTCTGTCCTTAAAGTATATATGTGATTAATAGTTTAATTATAAATAATTAATAGGTTACTTAGATATAATAGGTTACATAGAGATAGTAATAGAATATTTAGAGAAATTATCATCTGGTAAATTCTTAACAGATGACAATAACAATACAGATGGATTATTGGCCATTTTCATGGTAAATTCCTAGAATTCATTCCAGTATTATCAAAATCTTCTTCTCCATCATTCTCCATCTTCTTCAGCTCCTCACTTGACTTGACACTGATTGACACAGCCTTAGTAACAAGTTAACTATTTGGGAAGCTAAGGCAAAGATACTCAAACTCAAAATGTGCTAAATTAATGAGAGAGGAAGAAATGGATTTGGGAAATAAGATCTACTCCTACATAAGTGAGTAGATTTTACTTCACATGTAAGTGGCTGGAGATCTCTATGGCAAGACTTCATAAACATTTCATTTGGGAAATAGGAACACAGACTAAAGGCAAAGAACTGTTAGGTCCTGAGTGGGGTAGTGGTGGCACTGACCATGGAAACACCTAGAGGAGATTAACCAGGTATTTTCCTTAATCTCTGGCAGAAATTTTTGCTGAAGTTTATCCCCCCCCCTTTTTTTTCCTTCTCTTTTGCTGCACTTGCCTTTTAAAATGTGCCAACTGGTAGTTGAATAAATTCTTTCCTGGCTGTAGTCTTAAGAAATCTGAAGAGGCAGAATAATACCTGGGGAAAATATTCTAATTCTTTCTGCTCTCTGGTGCTCACAAAGATGAAACACTCCTCTCTCTTTAATTCAGGTAAAAAGGCAAACAGGAAAGAGGTTAAAAAAAAAAAAAAAAAAAGTCAATATGTTGGTAGCCCAGCTGAGGTTGACATGCAACATTGAGTGAGGTCATAGGAATAAGTGGCAAGAAAGTTTATTGTGAAAGAAAAAGCCTAATAACTGAGACATAAAGTTTCAAATTGTGGTGGAAATTTTATATCTGGATGATAAGAAACATAAGAATAGTTACTTTGAAGTAATGGTTGAGAATTAGCAGTTTCCAGTACTGTTGCCTGGAAAATCCCATGGATGGAGGAGCCTGGTAGGCTGCAGTCCATGGGGTCGCTAAGAGTTGGACACGACTGAACGACTTCCCTTTCACTTTTCACCTTCATGCATTGGAGAAGGAAATGGCAATCCACTCCAGTGTTCTTGCCTGGAGAATCCCAGGGACGGGGGAGCCTGGTGGGCTGCCGTCTATGGGGTCGCACAGAGTCAGACACGACTGAAGCGACTTAGCATAACTAAGATAACATGGGTCCCACTTCTGGTCCTTTGGGAGCATGGGAAATAGAAGGGCAACTTTATTTGTGAAGGTAGGAAGAAAAAAGGCTAGGTTTCAATTTAGCCAGAAGCATAAGGGAATGGTCACTGAAAAACTGCTGATGTAGGTGTGGCAAACAGAATAATGACCATGGAAAGATGTCCACAACTTAGTGGAATTAATCCTTGGAACCTGTAAATATGTTTCCTTACAGAGCAAAAGGGACTTTGAAGACATGATTAAGGTTAAAGACCTGGAGAAGGGGAGAGTAGCTTGGATCATCCAGGTGGGTGCAATCTAATTTCAGTGTGTGTGTTTGTAAAGGATTGAGTGTAGTTTGTGGTGAAAATATAGCAACTATGTGTGTCTTTATCAGTCTATTTTTGGTTACATTCAGAGTGGTTATCAAGATGTAAGCAGCATTGGGTAATGTGAGCTTTTCACATTATCAGTAAAGTCTGTTAAATAACTCTTTTTGTGTGTGTGTGGAGCTGCCATGGCTTCACAATTAAGGGGAAACACTGAAATTAAGGAAGTGTTCCTTAGTAATTTGTTGAGGATCAATTTAATTGTCCTTTGGCACCTGGTGCTACTGAAACTCAATAAATAGTTCACTTACAGGAAATGTGATGATGAGTAAAACTGATAGAAAACAAGATAGTCACTGTTAGTCATTATTCAGCTTTGATAAGCAAAGATAATGCGATCTGTTGCATCTAAATTAAATATTGCCACTTGGAAGTGCCCAAATATAAAAATAAGGATCTTAATCATCCATTCAACCACACTCAACACATATTTATTGAGCAAAAATTATATTATGTGCACTGCTAACTTCCCTTCAGAAATGAGTTAGGAACAATCCCTATATGAAGAATAATAAATAATAGTAATTGTTGACAAAACATCATTTCTACAATGTCTTATAAACTACAAAACATTTAGTATTTTACTTAAAAACAAAAACTAAAATCCAGGGAGAGGTATAGGAATATATGTGTAAACCTCACTTTCTTAAAAGTGTAAGGCAACTGTAAGATTTACATGAGAAGGATCAATGATTTTGGCTGGACTTAATAATTTTTGTTATTAAATGGTTTAAGATGAAAATCTGAATTAAGCTATGGATTACGACTAGAAATTAAGTAGTAAATTCTGTTCTTCTGTAAAGGAATTGGGTGGTGTCATTTCAAACAACCAAGCCATAGTGGGCTTATTTTTTAATCAGCATTTCTCAGTGTATAACTTGCACGTGAAAAATTCTGTTTTGAAGCATACCATTCTATGAGTTTGCAAAGCATCATATAAAACATTTTCACCATTGTACAGCGTTCTCTCATGCCCATTGTACGTTTGCCTTTTGCAGAATGTCACATAAATTAATCATGGAGTTTATAGTCTTGTGTTTGGCTGCTTTCATTTTGCATGTTCCTTTTGAGTTTCATTCATGTTGGTTTTATCAGTCATCTATTGCTTTTATTGCTGTGTAGATTTCCTTTGTAAGGTTATAGCATATTTTCTTCATTAATTGATAAAGTTGTTTTTTCCAGTCTCTGAATATTTAGTGGTATTTCATTGTGGTTTTACTTTGCATTATTTCCCCAATGACTAATGATCACTCTTTAATACGCTTATTTCTCAATCTTAGATCTTCTCTGTGGAAGTGTCTGTTCAAATTTTTCCAAATTGTCCTTTTTAATTGAGGTTTTGGTCTTCTTTTAGAATTGAGAAGCATTTTATATTTTTAATGGAAGTCCTGTATTAGATATGTTTGTGAACTTGTTCTGCAAGTCTGGCTTACATTTTTAAAAGTAAGTCTGGCTTACATTTTTAAAAGTAGTTTATTTTCTCTTTTTAATGAGGATGGAATTGAACATTATTTATTTCAGGATGCCTGGTGGTTTAGTTTTGAGGCCCTTGCTAGAGGCAGATCAGTTCCCCTATTTGAACAGTTAAGTCGGTATACTTTCCTTCTGGGGCTCTCACAATCTATTGTGAGACATACTATGAACCTGCTCTAATGACTCCATTACCAGAACCAGACAACTAGAGACAGCCCCTAAGCCCTGAGTCTATGAAATTATTCAGATTTAACAATCCACTGGCACTCTGCAAGACCCAGCTAATCTCACCCTGCTTGGCATACATAAATTGCCTTCTTTGGCTCCAGGGTTATTGCTGTTACCCTACCTATCCTAGGGTGCAAACCTCTGTGTAGCCCTGCATGGCAGAATAATCACTTTTGAAGTTGTAACAGATACTTCCTGATGGTCTAGTGAAAAGGAGTTCTGCTTTCCAGATATCCAATTGTTTTTGTGTCCTGTCCCACCATCAAAAGAATCTTTAAATCTTAGAAATCATCTTTTATTCTTTGAACAGTTCCTTGACAAGCAATAGACTTTTTAAAATTGTATTTAAGATTTTTTTGAGAAGTTTTGGTTCAAAGAAATGTTGAGGCAAAGGAACAAATTTCTCATATTTGCTGCTACCCACACATGCATAGTCTCTCCCATTGTCAACATCCTCCACCAGAGTGGTACATTTGTTAAAATTAATGAAACTGCACTGACAAATCATAATTACCTAAAGGACATACTTTGATTCACTCTTGGTGTTGCGCATTCTTTGAGTTTGGACAAATATGTAATGATGTGTATCCATTATTATGGTATCATACAGAATATTTTTACCACACTAAAAATCTTCTGTGATCTATATATCTCCCCATTTCTGCCCACCCAACAACTGACCTTTCTGTCTCCATTGTTTTGCCTTTTTGAGAGTGTCTTAAAGTTGGAATGATCGAACGGTATATAGCCTTTTCAGATTGGCTTCTTTCACTTAATAACATTCATTCAGGTTTGCTTTATGTTTTCCCATTGCTTGATACCTCATTTCTTTTTAGTTCTGAATAATATTCCATAGTCTGGATGTGTCAGGTTGTTTATTACTTACAAAGAATGTATTGGTTGATTCTCAGTTTTGGCAATCATAAATAAAACTGCTGCAAACATTCTTGTGAAAGTTTAGTTGTGGGCATGCTTTAAACGCCTTTGGGTAAATATTAATACCAAAGAGCATGACTGTTTGATTGCATGATAAGAGTGCATGTAGGTTTGTGAGAAGCTGCTAAACTGTCTTGCAAAATGGCTATAAACCTCTTTGCACTCCACCAGCATTGAATGAGACTAGCATGCCCCTAGCCTGTTGTTCCATTCTTGCCAACATTTGGTGTCAGCCTTCTGGTTCTGGCCATTTCAAAAGGTGCATTGTGGAATCTCGTTGGTGATGTATATGTGTGTGCATCATATATATAAATTCATATATGAAAAAAATATTTGTATGAGACACATATATGTATGTGTGTATATATAAAATATTTTAAGGTATAATTGGCATGTAAATTTGTGTGAATTTGAGGTATCCAACATACTTATCAGATTTGTATATATTACAAAATGATTACCATGAAAAATATACAGTTCATTATTGTTAAAAGTACTCACCATACTGTAAATTACATCTTCAGGAACTATTTATCTTGTACCTGGAATTTGTACCTCCTGACTACCTTTATGTATTTTGTCCAATACCTATGTCCCCCCTTTGGAAATCACCAATCTGTTCTCTGCACTTAGGAGTTTACTTTTTTAGATTAAAAAAAATTTTTTTTTTCACACATGAGTAAAATCATACGGTATTTCTTTTTCTCTGTATGATTTATTTCACTTGACATATGCCCTCAAGATGCTTCCATGTTGTGACTAATGACATGATTTCTGTCTTTTTATGACAGAATAGGATTCTGTTGTGTGTGTGACATTTTGTTTATCCAGTCATCTCCTGATGGACACTTAAGTTGTTCCATAGCTTGGTTGGTATACATGATATTGCAAAGAATACAGGGATGTGTAAATACCTTTTAAGGTACTGATCTCATTTCCTTCTAATAAATACCCAGAAATGAACATACGGAATCATAGTTCTATTTTCAATTTTTTTAGGATTATACATACTGTTTTCCATAGTAACAGCACCAATTTACATTACTACTGACAGTGCAGGAGCTTTCTCTTTTTCTCCACATCCTCACCAACACTTTTTATCTCTTGCCTTTTTGATGATGGCCATTCTAACAGGTGTAAGTTGATATCTCATTGTGGTTTTGCTTTGCATTTCCCTGATGATTTTTGATGTTAAGTACCTTTTCAAGTCCTTGTTGGTCATTTGTGTATCTCCTTGGGGTTTGGGGGGGAATGTTTATTCAGTTTTTCTGCTCATTTTAAAACTGAATTGTTTATTTTCTCTGTTCAGTTGTATAAGTTTATTACATATTCTGGATACAAGCCTCTTATCAATAAATGATTTGCAAATCTTTTCTCCATTCTATTGATTGCCTTTTCATTTTATTGATAGAATCCTTTGTAGAATGTTGTAGTTTGACATAGTTCCACTTGTTTATATTTGTTTTTGTTGCCTTTGATTTTGGGGTCAAATTGGAAAAAAAAAATTGCCAAGAGCAGAAGCTTATCCATTATATTTGCTTCTAGGAATTTTAGGAATTTA